>NW_026869270.1:92500-172500 GCF_020745735.1 Hemiscyllium ocellatum | reverse complement strand
CCTGCACATCCCTGGGCACTACGGGACAATTTCCCCACGGCCAATCCACCCTAACCTGCACATCCCTGGGCACTACGGGACAATTTCCCCACGGCCAGTCCCCTGTTTGTCCTTCCCACTCCCTCTGTGTGTCGCTCGGTCACCCTGTCATCTGCGTCTCTCTCTCCCTCCCACTCCCCCCTCCTTTCTCCCTCTCCCTCTCTCTCCATCCCTCTCTGTCCTTCCCTCACTCTCTCCCTCTCTCGATCTCTCTCTCTCCAGGATGTTCCCAGTTCTGTTCTGATCAGGTCCACCTGCACAGGTAAGCAACACTCCCTCCCCTCGACCCACACTCCCCTCAACCCTCTCTCCCCTCAACCCTCTCTCCCCTTGATCCTCTCTCCCCCTCGAATAAGTCTAAAAGTCATACTTTGATTAGCTTTTGGTAATGCTAAGGTCCTGGGGCGTGTTGCTGAACAAAGAGACCTTGGAGAGCAGGTCCATACCTCCTTGAAAGTGGAGTCGCAGGTGGATAGGACAGTGAAGGCAGCGTTGGGTATGCTTCCCTTTATGGGTCAGAGTATTGAGTACAGGAGTTGGGAGGGTCATGTTGCGGCTGTATTGGTTCAGCCACTGTTGGAATATTGTGTGCGATTCCCGTCTCCCCGCGACAGGAAGGATGTTGGGAGAGGGTTTGGAAAAGATTTACCAGGGTTGGAGCTACAGGGAGAGGCTGGGGCTGTTTTCCCTGGAGCGTCGGAGACTGAGGGGGTGACCTTATAGAGGTTTATAACATCGTGAGGGGGAGATGGATAGGGTAAATAGACAAGGTCTTTGACCCCTGGGGTGGGGGAGACTGAGGGGGTCTTTGACCCCCTTCAGGGGCAGATGAAGCAGTGTCTCGTCCACTGTAAATATGACCTTCTATTCAATACCCTGTCCGATGAAGACAAACCTCCCTTCCTGACCACTCTAACCACCTTCAGGGTAGAGGGGACCTGCCCTCCCACCTCTCTCTCTCTCTCTCTCTCTCTCTCTCTCTCTGCCCAGCGACTTTTCCCAAGGCTCCCGTGTTTTCCCAGGAATTCGGTGACCAGGGGGAGGGAGGCCTGTTGGAGATCTCGGAGGTCAGGAAGGGTAAAAGTGCCAAGGGTTGGAGTTCGAGGCTCAGGGGAGTATCAGGGGTGAGAGGTCGAGGAAGTTGGGGGTGGGGGGGGGGGGCGATTCTCCTGACCTCTGACCCTCTGGGGTGGTCGGTCGCAACAGCCCGAGGAAGGGGGTTGGTGGACGCCAAGGCATCGGGATTACGAGCAGGAGAGGCCTTTGGGAAGGAGAATGGTTGAGGGGGGAGGGGGGGGGGCAGTGGGAGTTGAGTGAGGGACGAGGGTGGGCAGGGAGGAGGGGGGGGGGTCTCCGCGCGGACAGCAGCAGCGGGGGGAGGGGAGGGAACGTTCCCAGGGCGGGTCTCCCGGGGAAGGAGCCTCTCCCCCCAGGAGCACGGCACCTTCGGGAAGCTCCCCCCCCCCCCTTTAGAGGCACCGAGGGGTTGGGGGGGGGGGGGGGGGAGAGAAACCGGGAACCTGGGGGTTGGGATAGAACGATGGCGGCAGGGGAGGGGCAGGATCGCAGGGCCGAAGGGCCGGCAGCTCGCTCCGGGAGCCGGGATGTGGGAACAGGAGCAACCGCACGTTCGGTGGGAGCAGTGTGTGCACACTCACACTTACACCCTCATGCACACACACTCACACTTACTCACCCGCACACGCTCGCTCGCACACTCACATTTACACACACATACACGCTCACTCCTGCACACACAAACGCTCTCACTCACACTCACACACTCAAACAGTCTCACTCACACACTCTCACACTTACACACTCATACATGCTCATTCACACGTACACACTCATGCTTGCACACTCACACTTACACACTTGTACACGCTCATTCACACACTCACATTTACACACACAAACACATTCACGCTCACACTTACACACTCATACACACTCACTCACACACACACGCAAAACGCTCTCACTCACACACACGCTCACACTTACACACTCCTACACGCTCACTCACACTTACACACTCACTCACACTTACACACTTGTACACGCTCACTCACACACAAACACTCACTCATACATTCACACTTACACACTAACACACTCACATTTACACACTCATGGATACTCACCCACACTCACACTTACACACTCATACATGCTCACACATTCATACACACTCACTCACACTCACCCTTACACACTCAAACACGTTCACTCACACACACTCACTCACACATACTTACACAATCATACACGCTCACATTCACACTTACACACGCATATATGCTAACTCACACACACTCACACTTACACACTCATACACATTTACACATTCACACACTCACACTTACAAACTCACTCACACTTACATTTACACACTCACACTTACGCTTACACACTTGATCACGCTTACACATTTGTACATGCTCACTCACACACACATTTATACCCAAACACACTCACACTTACACACTCATACACACTTACACACGCATACACACTCACTCACACACTCAAACTTATACACTCATACACACGCACACTTACAAACTCATACACACTTGCACAGTCACACACTTGCATACTCACACACTTACACACTAATACACACACTCAAACTTACGAACTCACTCATACTTACATTTACACACTCACGCTTATACTTACACACTCAATCACATTTGTACACTCATACACACTCACACTTACACATGCTCACTCACATTTACACACAAACACACTCATACATGCTCACTCACACCTACACACTCACACTTATACACACACTCACACACACACTCACACTTACACCCTCCACTTACACACACTCATACACGCTCACTCACACACTCACAGTTACACACACCCCACACACACACCCCACACACACACACACACACACCCACACACACACCCCACACACACACACACACACACACCCCACACACACACACACCCTACACACACACACACACACACACCACACACCCCACACACACCCCACACACACACACACACCCCCCACACACACACCACACACACCACACACACAGACCCAGGTGGGTGGGATGTTTGTTGACTGTTTTCCCTCTTTCAGGAATTCCTCGAAGAAGCCCCCAGCCAGCTGCTCACACGGTGAGGACAGATCGATGTACGACTCGAGGGGGGAGTATTTGTTCGTCAAGTGGGGCGTCCATTCATCCCCTTGTCCCTGCTATCTCATTCAGGAGCTTTGTGGCTGACTACATCTACCCTATCTCCCCGCTCCACCTCCTGGTCTAACTAGTCAGGGACTAACCTTGCCACTGATAACCAGGTAAAGAGACACTAACTAACTAACCAGCCATTCCCGCGCATAAGAGGTGCAGTTAGTAAGTTTGCAGATGACCCCAAAATTGGAGGGTGTAGTGGGCAGCGAAGAGGGTTACCTCAGATTACAACAGGATCTGGACCAGATGGGCCAATGGGCTGAGAAGGGGCAGATGAAGTTTAGTTCAGATAAATGCTGCATTTTGGGAAAGCAAATCTTAGCGGGACTGAATTGTCAGGTCCTGGGGCGTGTTGGTGAACAAAGAGACCTTGGAGAGCAGGTTCATAGCTCCTTGAAAGTGGAGTCGCAGGTGGATAGGACAGTGAAGGCAGCGTTTGGTATGCTTTCCTTTATGGGTCAGAGTATTGAGTACAGGAGTTGGGAGGGTCATGTTGCGGCTGTGTTGGTGAGGGCACGTTTGGAATACTGTGTGCGATTCCCCTCTCCCCGCGACAGGAAGGATGTTGGGAAAGAGTTCGGAAAAGATTTACCAGGATGTTGGAGCTACAGGGAGAGGCTGGGGCTGTTTTCCCTGGAGCGTCGGAGGCTGAGGGGGTGACCTTATAGAGGTTTATAACATCATGAGGGGGGTACATGGATAGGGTAAATAGACAAGGTCTTTTCCCCCTGGGGTGGGGGAGCCCAGAACTAGAGGGGCATAGGTTTAGGGTGAGAGGGGAAAGATATAAAAGAGACTTAAGGGACAACTTTTTCCCCCAGAGGGTGGTACGTGTGTGGAATGAGCTGCCAGAGGATGTGGTGGAGGCTGGTACAATTGCAACATTTACGAGGCATTTGGATGGGGACATGAATAGGAAGGGTTTGGATAGGGGCCGGGTGCTGGCAGGTGGGACTAGATTGGGTTGGGATATCTGGGATAGCACGGACAGGGTTGGACCGAAGGGTCTGTTTCCCTGCTGTACATCTCTATGGCTCTCCTAACCTTTCCCTGAACCTTGCTAACTAACCCTAACTGACTAACTAGTCCTAATGGACTAACTAACTGCAAGCACTACCACATGCTCTGTCCCAATCACTAACTAGCACTAACTAACTGGAATGCAAACTATAACTCTAACTATTCTGACCCCAACCCAAACTAGTTCTAACTAACCCTACTCTAACTGTGAGTGAAACCATTGACTAGATTCGAACACAAATGTTAACTAGCATTAACTAGCTAATCCTAATGACTTCATGGTGACTGCAACAAAACCAAAGCACTCATTCAAAGCCCAATCTTAACTAGTACTAACAAAACCTAACTAACCACCCCTAATGAGTAAATACTAATTCTAATCAAACTAAGACACAAATACTAACCAAAACCTTAAGTCACACAAACAAACCTAACTAACTCGACCCAATGAGCTAACTCTAACTCCAACTAAACCCCTAGTTAGCACCAACTAAATCTAACTAACTAACCCTAATTAGCACTAACCAAACCTAACTAATTCACCCCAATGAGCTAACTCTAACTCCAACTAAACCCCTAGTTAGCACCAACTAAATCTAACTAACTAACCCTAATTAGCACTAACCAAACCTAACTAATTCACCCCAATGAGCTAACGATACCTCCAACCAAAGCCGAAATTAACACTAACTAAACCTAACCGACTAACTCTTACCATCACTAACAAAACCTAACTAATTAACCTTAATGAGTTAACCTTAACTGCCACGAAAGCCCTAGTTAGCACTAACTGAACCTAACTCTAATTAACACTAACCGAACCGAACTAATTCGCCCGAATGAGCCAACTCTGACGGCATCCAAAGTCCTCATTAGCACTAACTAACGCTAACTATCACTAACCAGTTAGCATTAGTTGACCTTAGTTAGCATTAGTTAACTAACTGACCTTAACGAGTGAACTCTAACTGCAACTCGAACCCCAATGAGCACTAACTAACGCTAACTAGCACTAACCACACCTAACTAACTGACCTGAATGAGTGACCAAACCTGGACTGACTGACCCTGGAGAGTGGCCCTGGAGTGACGGAAGGTTATATCCGCCCCCATCCCCCCCCCTCACTCCCCCCCTCACTCCCCCCTCACTCCCCCCTCACAACCCGCCCTCCCACCACCCTCACCAATCACGCCCTCACTCTGCGGGGAAAGTTGCACCCTCCGTCAGTTACTCTCTCTCTCTCTCACTCTATCTCCCTCTCTCCCTCTCCCCCCACAGGTCTCCATCAGTTACTCTCTCTCTCTTTCTCTCTCTCTCACTCAACTCTCCGTCTCCTTCTCTCTCCCCCTTGCTCCCTCCCTCACTGAGTTTCTCGTGAATTTTTGTTCTTCTCCCTCCGGTTCCCCTCACCTTTCACAATCAAGTGTGGTTTTAATTGTCCGTCTATCAAGGTATCAGATATGTCACATATCTCCCTCAGAGAGAGAGAGAGGGGACTGAGAGACACCAGTCAGTGTACAGATATCTCCCTGAGAGAGAGAGAGGACTGAGAGACACCAGTCAGTGTACAGATATCTCCCTGAGAGAGAGAGGGGGGACTGAGAGACACCAGTCAGTGTACAGATATCTCCCTGAGAGAGAGAGAGGGGACTGAGAGACAGCAGTCAGTATACAGATATCTCCCTGAGAGAGAGAGGGGGGACTGAGAGACACCAGTCAGTGTACAGATATCTCCCTGAGAGAGAGAGAGGGGGGACTGAGAGACACCAGTCAGTGTACAGATATCTCCCTGAGAGAGAGAGAGGACTGAGAGACACCAGTCAGTGTACAGATATCTCCCTGAGAGAGAGAGGGGACTGAGAGACACCAGTCAGTGCACAGATATCTCCCTCAGAGAGAGAGAGGGGGGACTGAGAGACACCAGTCAGTGTACAGATATCTCCGTCAGAGAGAGAGAGGGGGGACTGAGAGACACCAGTCTGTGTACAGATATCTCCCTGAGAGAGAGAGAGGGGACTGAGAGACACCAGTCAGTGTACAGATATCTCCCTGAGAGTGTAAGGGTGTATTGCGTTTCCTGACAGTCTGGTGGAAATTCCCACTGTTTCTGAGTGTTTTTGACTTTGTTTCTCACTCACAGAGTGTATCGGAGACAGTCCGCAGCGATTGGCGTGAGTATAGACCCTGACCCAACCTTACCCATCCAATGGGAGTGGGGGATCTGGCCATGTGTCCAATGGGAGAGGGGAATCTGTCTGTGCATCCAATAGGAGTGGGGACTCTCTCTGTGTGTCCAATGGGAGTGGGGGAATCATTTTGTGTGTCCAATGGGAGTGGGGGATCTGGCCGTGTGTCCAATGGGAGTGGGGGATCTGTCTGTGTGTCCAATGGGAGTGGGGGATCTGTCTGTGTGTGCAATGGGAGTGGGGGATCTGGCCGAGTGTCCAATAGGAATGAGGGATCTGTCGGTGTGTCCAATGGGAGTGGGGGATCTGGCCGTGTGTCCAATGGGAGTGGGGGATCTGGCCATGTGTCCAATGGGAGTGAGGGATCTGTCTGTATGTCCAATGGGAGAGGGGGATCTGTCCATCTGTCCAATGGGAGCGGGGGATCTGTCCATGTGTCCATTGGGAATGGGGGATCTGGCCGAGTGTCCAATGGAAGTGGGGGATCTGGCCGTGTGCCCAATGGGAGTGGGGGATCTGGCCGAGTGTCCAATGGGAGTGGAGGATCTGTCTGTGTGTCCAATGGGAGTGGGGGATCTGTCCGTCTGTCCAATGGGAGCAGGGGATCTGTCCGTGTGTCCAATGGGAGTGGAGGATCTGTCTGTGTGTCCAATGGGAATGGGGGATCTGTCTGTGTGTCCAATGGGAGTGGGTGATCTGACCGTGTGTCCAATGGGAGTGAGGGGTCTGGCCGTGTGTCCAATGGGATTGAGGGATGTGGCCGGGTGTCCAATGGGAGTGGGTGATTTGGCCGTGTGGCAATTGGGAATGGGGGATCTGTCTGTGTGTCCAGTGGGAGTGGGGGATCTGGCCGTGTGTCCAATGGGAGTGAGGGATCTGTCGGCGTGTCCAATGGGAGTGGGGGATCTGGCCGTGTGTCCAATGGGAGTGGGGGATCTGTCTGTGTGTCCAATAGGAGTGGGGGATCTGGCCTTGTGTCCAGTGGGAGTGGGTGATCTGGCCATGTGTCCAATGGGAGTGGGGGATCTGTCTGTGTGTCCAATAGGAGTGGGGGATCTGGCCTTGTGTCCAGTGGGAGTTGGGGATATGGCCGTGTGTCCAATGGGAGTGGGGGATCTGTCTGTGTGTCCAATGGGAGTGGGAGATCTGGCCGTGTGTCCAATGGGAGTGGGAGATCTGGCCGTGTGTCCAATGGAAGTGAGGGATCTGTCTGTGTGTCCAATGGGAATGGGGGATCTGGCTGAGTGTCCAATGGGAGTAGGGGATCTGGCCGAGTGTCCAATAGGTTGGGGGATCTATCCGTCTATCCAATAGGAATGCCGAGGTGCTGGGCGTGCCCAGGAGGAAGCTCAGAGCGGCCTGTGTGTGTGGGCAGTGTGGTGTTGGTCCTGTGTGTGGGCAGCTATACAAAAGCAGCCTGGGTGTTGCATTAGGGGCTGAGATGGTGTATTTATTTCAGGATTAACGCTGTGAACCAGGCAATGGGAAGGCAGGTAACTGAACAGAGGGATCTCCAGCAACAGGGTAAGTATGACAGGGTGGTACTGGGGAGATACGATTCACTGTCCCAAAGATACGCCCAAGGTCAGTTCAGTTCCAAGGAATTACCACAACCACATAGACACGTAAAAGACTCCAGTTCCCCTCAGTCAGACCCACACCGGGAGCACCGTGCACAGTTTCCATCTCTGTATCCCTCAGTCAGACCCACACCGGGAGCATCGTGCACAGTTCCCCGTTTCTGTATCCCTCAGTCAGACCCACACCGGGAGCACCGTGCACAGTTCCCGTCTCTGTATCCCTCAGTCAGACCCACACCGGGAGCACCGTGCACAGTTCCCCGTCTCTGTATCCCTCAGTCAGACCCACACCGGGAGCACCGTGCACAGTTCCCCGTCTCTGTATCCCTCAGTCAGACCCACACCGGGAGCACCGTGCACAGTTCCCGTCTCTGTATCCCTCAGTCAGACCCACACCGGGAGCACCGTGCACAGTTCCCCGTCTCTGTATCCCTCAGTCAGACCCACACCGGGAGCACCGTGCACAGTTCCCGTCTCTGTATCCCTCAGTCAGACCCACACCGGGAGCACCGTGCACAGTTCCCGTCTCTGTATCCCTCAGTCAGACCCACACCGGGAGCACCGTGCACAGTTCCCCGTCTCTGTATCCCTCAGTCAGACCCACACCGGGAGCACCGTGCACAGTTCCCGTCTCTGTATCCCTCAGTCAGACCCACACCGGGAGCACCGTGCACAGTTCCCCGTCTCTGTATCCCTCAGTCAGACCCACACCGGGAGCACCGTGCACAGTTCCCGTCTCTGTATCCCTCAGTCAGACCCACACCGGGAGCACCGTGCACAGTTCCCCGTCTCTGTATCCCTCAGTCAGACCCACACCGGGAGCACGGTGCACAGTTCCCGTCTCTGTATCCCTCAGTCAGACCCACACCGGGAGCACCGTGCACAGTTCCCGTCTCTGTATTCCTCAGTCAGACCCACACCGGGAGCACCGTGCACAGTTCCCGTCTCTGTATCCCTCAGTCAGACCCACACCGGGAGCACCGTGCACAGTTCCCCGTCTCTGTATCCCTCAGTCAGACCCACACCGGGAGCACCGTGCACAGTTCCCGTCTCTGTATCCCTCAGTCAGACCCACACCGGGAGCACCGTGCACAGTTCCCCGTCTCTGTATCCCTCAGTCAGACCCACACCGGGAGCACCGTGCACAGTTCCCATCTCTGTATCCCTCAGTCAGACCCACACCGGGAGCACCGTGCACAGTTCCCGTCTCTGTATCACTCAGTCAGACCCACACCGGGAGCACCGTGCACAGTTCCCGTCTCTGTATCCCTCAGTCAGACCCACACCGGGAGCACCGTGCACAGTTCCCGTCTCTGTATCCCTCAGTCAGACCCACACCGGGAGCACCGTGCACAGTTCCCCGTCTCTGTATCCCTCAGTCAGACCCACACCGGGAGCACCGTGCACAGTTCCCGTCTCTGTATCCCTCAGTCAGACCCACACCGGGAGCACCGTGCACAGTTCCCCGTCTCTGTATCCCTCAGTCAGACCCACACCGGGAGCACCGTGCACAGTTCCCCGTCTCTGTATCCCTCAGTCAGACCCACACCGGGAGCACCGTGCACAGTTCCCGTCTCTGTATCCCTCAGACAGACCCACACCGGGAGCACAGTGCACAGTTCCCGTCTCTGTATCCCTCAGTCAGACCCACACCGGGAGCACCGTGCACAGTTCCCCGTCTCTGTATCCCTCAGTCAGACCCACACCGGGAGCACAGTGCACAGTTCCCGTCTCTGTATCCCTCAGTCAGACCCACACCGGGAGCACCGTGCACAGTTCCCCGTCTCTGTATCCCTCAGTCAGACCCACACCGGGAGCACCGTGCACAGTTCCCCGTCTCTGTATCCCTCAGTCAGACCCACACCGGGAGCACCGTGCACAGTTCCCCGTCTCTGTATCCCTCAAGTCAGACCCACACCGGGAGCACCGTGCACAGTTCCCGTCTCTGTGTCCCTCAGTCAGACCCACACCGGGAGCACCGTGCACAGTTCCCCGTCTCTGTATCCCTCAGTCAGACCCACACCGGGAGCACCGTGCACAGTTCCCGTCTCTGTGTCCCTCAGTCAGACCCACACCGGGAGCACCGTGCACAGTTCCCCGTCTCTGTATCCCTCAGTCAGACCCACACCGGGAGCACCGTGCACAGTTCCCCGTCTCTGTATCCCTCAGTCAGACCCACACCGGGAGCACCGTGCACAGTTCCCCGTCTCTGTATCCCTCAGTCAGACCCACACCGGGAGCACCGTGCACAGTTCCCGCCTCTGTATCCCTCAGTCAGACCCACACCGGGAGCACCGTGCACAGTTCCCGTCTCTGTATCCCTCAGTCAGACCCACACCGGGAGCACCGTGCACAGTTCCCGTCTCTGTATCCCTCAGTCAGACCCACACCGGGAGCACCGTGTACAGTTCCCGTCTCTGTATCCCTCAGTCAGACCCACACCGGGAGCACCATGTAGAATTCCGGGAGAGCTCTATACTGTTTAATGTAAATTCCAGTCACCGTACCCGATGGGAAAAGTGATCATTGGTGTCTGTTACAGGTGACGACGATGGGCGCGAGAGTTATGTTAACCTCAGTGAGTCACATGAAAATCTGGAAACCATCATGAAAACCACCAATGACTCCCACCAACCGGACGGAGAGAGCAGGGGACAGTGGGATTAGTTTGGGGACTGATACAGGGCTATGGGGAGAGAGCGGGGGACAGTGGGATTAGTTTGGGGACTGATACAGGGCTATGGGGAGAGAGAGCGGGGGGACAGTGGGATTAGTTTCGGGACTGATACAGGGCTATGGGGAGAGTGCGGGGACAGTGGGATTAGTTTGGGGGCTGATACAGGACTATGGGGAGAGAGTGGGGACAGTGGGATTAGTTTGGGGACTGATACAGGGCTATGGGGAGAGAGCAGGGGACAGTGGGATTAGTTTGGGGACTGATACAGGGCTATGGGGAGAGAGCGGGGGACAGTGGGATTAGTTTGGGGACTGATACAGGGCTATGGGGAGAGAGAGCGGGGGGACAGTGGGATTAGTTTCGAAACTGATACAGGGCTATGGGGAGAGTGCGGGGACAGTGGGATTAGTTTGGGGACTGATACAGGGCTATGGGGAGAGAGCAGGGGGAAGTGGGATTAGTTTAGGGACTGCTACAGGGCTATGGGGAGAGAGCGGGGGACAGTGGGATTAGTTTGGGGACAGACACAGGGCTATGGGGAGAGAGCGGGGGACAGTGGGATTAGTTTGGGGATTGATACAGGGCTATGGGGAGAGAGCGGGGGCAGTGGGATTAGTTTGGTGACTGATACAGGGCTATGGGGAGAGAGCGGGGGGCAGTGGAATTAGTTTGGGGACAGATACAGGGCTATTGGGAGACAGCGGGGACAGTGGGATTAGTTTGGGGACTGATACAGGGCTATAGGGAGAGAGCGGGGACAGTGGGTTTAGTTTGGAGACTGATACAGGGCTAAGGGGAGAGAGCGGGGGACAGTGGGATTAGTTTGGAGACTGATACAGGGCTATGGGGAGAGAGCGGGGGACAGTGGGATTAGTTTGGGGACTGATACAGGGCTATGGGGAGAGAGAGTGGGGGGACAGTGGGATTAGTTTGGGGACTGATACAGGGCTATGGGGAGAGAGCGGGGGGGCAGTGGGATTAGTTTGGTGACTGATACAGGGCTATGGGGAGAGAGCGGGGGGCAGTGGAATTAGTTTGGGGACAGATACAGGGCTATTGGGAGACAGCGGGGACAGTGGGATTAGTTTGGGGACTGATACAGGGCTATAGGGAGAGAGCGGGGACAGTGGGTTTAGTTTGGAGACTGATACAGGGCTAAGGGGAGAGAGCGGGGGACAGTGGGATTAGTTTGGAGACTGATACAGGGCTATGGGGAGAGAGCGGGGGACAGTGGGATTAGTTTGGGGACTGATACAGGGCTATGGGGAGAGAGAGTGGGGGGACAGTGGGATTAGTTTGGGGACTGATACAGGGCTATGGGGAGAGAGCGGGGGGACAGTGGGATTAGTTTGGGGACTGATACAGGGCTATGGGGAGAGAGAGGGGGAGAGTGGGATTAGTTTGGGGACTGATACAGGGCTGTGGGGAGAGAGCGGGGGACAGTGGGATTAGTTTGGGGACTGATACAGGGCTATGGGGAGAGAGCGGGGGGCAGTGGGATTAGTTTGGGGACTGATACAGGGCTATGGGGAGAGAGCGGGGACAGTGGAATTAGTTTGGGGACTGATACAGGGCTATGGGGAGAGAGTGGGGGGCAGTGGAATTAGTTTGGGGACAGATACAGGGCTATGGGGAGAGAGCGGGGACATTGGAATTAGTTTGGGGACTGATACAGGGCTAAGGGGAGAGAGCGGGGGACAGTGGGATTAGTTTGGGGACTGATACAGGGCTATGGGGAGAGAGCGGGGGACAGTGGGATTAGTTTGGGGACTGATACAGGGCTATGGGGAGAGAGCGGGGGACAGTGGGATTAGTTTGGGGACTGATACAGGGCTATGGGGAGAGCGCAGGGGGCAGTGGGATTAGTTTGGGGACTGATACAGGCTATGGGGAGAGTGCGGGGACAGTGCGATTAGTTTGGAGACTGATACAGGGCTATGGGGAGAGAGCGGGGGCAGTGGGATTAGTTTGGGGACTGATACAGGGCTATGGGGAGTGAGCGGGGCAGTGGGATTAGTTTGGGGATTGATACAGGGCTATGGGGAGTGAGCGGGGGCAGTAGGATTAGTTTGGGGACTGATACAGGGCTATGGGGAGAGAGCGGGGACAGTGGGATTAGTTTGGGGACTGATACAGGGCTATGGGGAGGGAACGGGGGACAGTGGGATTAGTTTGGGGACTGATACAGGGCTATGGGGAGAGATCGGGGGACAGTGGGATTAGTTTGGGGACTGATACAGGGCTATGGGGAGAGAGAGAGAGAGGGGGACAGTGGGAATAGATTGGGGACTGATGCAGGGCTATGGGGAGAGGGTGGGGGACAGTGGGATTAGTTTGGGGACTGATACAGGGCTATGGGGAGAGAGAGGGGGGCAGTGGGATTAGTTTGGGGACTGATACAGGGCTATGGGGAGAGAGCGGGGACAGTGGGATTAGTTTGGGGACTGATACAGGGCTATGGGGAGAGAGAGGGGGACAGTGGGATTAGTTTGGGGACTGATACAGGGCTATGGGAAGAGAGAGCGGGGACAGTGGGATTAGTTTGGGGACTGATACAGGGCTATGGGAAGAGAGAGCGGGGACAGTGGGATTAGTTTGGGGACTGATACAGGCTATGGGGAGAGTGCGGGGACAGTGCGATTAGTTTGGAGACTGATACAGGGCTATGGGGAGAGAGCGGGGGCAGTGGGATTAGTTTGGGGACTGATACAGGGCTATGGGGAGAGAGCGGGGCAGTGGGATTAGTTTGGGGATTGATACAGGGCTATGGGGAGTGAGCGGGGGCAGTAGGATTAGTTTGGGGACTGATACAGGGCTATGGGGAGAGAGCGGGGACAGTGGGATTAGTTTGGGGACTGATACAGGGCTATGGGGAGGGAACGGGGGACAGTGGGATTAGTTTGGGGACTGATACAGGGCTATGGGGAGAGATCGGGGGACAGTGGGATTAGTTTGGGGACTGATACAGGGCTATGGGGAGAGAGTGAGAGAGGGGGACAGTGGGAATAGATTGGGGACTGATGCAGGGCTATGGGGAGAGGGTGGGGGACAGTGGGATTAGTTTGGGGACTGATACAGGGCTATGGGGAGAGAGCGGGGACAGTGGGATTAGTTTGGGGACTGATACTGGGCTATGGGGAGAGAGCGGGGACAGTGGGATTAGTTTGGGGACTGATACAGGGCTATGGGGAGAGAGCGGGGACAGTGGGATTAGTTTGGGGACTGATACAGGGCTATGGGGAGAGAGCGGGGACAGTGGGATTAGTTTGGGGACTGATACTGGGCTATGGGGAGAGAGCGGGGACAGTGGGATTAGTTTGGGGACTGATACAGGGCTATGGGGAGAGAGTGGGGACAGTGGGATTAGTCTGGGGACTGATACTGGGCTATGGGGAGAGAGCGGGGACAGTGGGATTAGTTTGGGGACTGATACTGGGCTATGGGGAGAGAGCGGGGACAGTGGGATTAGTTTGGGGACTGATACAGGGCTAAGGGGAGAGAGCGGGGACAGTGGGATTAGTTTGGGGACTGATACAGGGCTATGGGGAGAGCGCAGGGGGCAGTGGGATTAGTTTGGGGACTGATACAGGGCAATGGGGAGAGAGCGGGGACAGTGGGATTAGTTTGGGGACTGATACAGGGCTATGGGAAGAGAGCGGGGGCAGTGGGATTAGTTTGGGGACTGATACAGGGCTATAGGGAGAGAGCGGGGCAGTGGGATTAGTTTGCGGATTGATACAGGGCTATGGGGACAGAGAGCGGAGACAGTGGGATTAGTTTGGGGACTGATACAGGGCTATGGGGAGAGAGCGGGGACAGTGGGATTAGTTTGGGGATTGATACAGGGCTATGGGGAGAGAGAGAGAGGGGGACATTGGGAATAGATTGGGGACTGATGCAGGGCTATGGGGAGAGGGCGGGGGACAGTGGGATTAGTTTGGGGACTGATACAGGGCTATGGGGAGAGAGAGGGGGGCAGTGGGATTAGTTTGGGGACTGATACAGGGCTATGGGGAGAGAGAGGGGGACAGTGGGATTAGTTTGGGGACTGATACAGGGCTATGGGGAGAGAGCGGGGGGGCAGTGGGATTAGTTTGGGGACGGATACAGGGCTATGGGGAGAGAGCGGGGGACAGTGGGATTAGTTTGGGGACTGATACAGGGCTATGGGGAGAGAGCGGGGGACAGTGGGATTAGTTTGGGGACTGATACAGGGCTATGGGAAGAGAGAGCGGGGACAGTGGGATTAGTTTGGGGACTGATACAGGGCTATGGGGAGAGAGCGGGAACAGTGGGATTAGTTTGGGGACTGATACAGGGCTATGGGGAGAGAGCGGGGACAGTGGGATTAGTTTGGGGACTGATATAGGGCTATGGGAAGAGAGCAGGGGGCAGTGGGATTAGTTTGGAGACTGATACAGGGCTATGGGGAGAGAGCGGGGGCAGTGGAATTAGTTTGGGGACTGATACAGGGCTATGGGGAGAGAGCGGGGCAGTGGGATTAGTTTGGGGACTGATACAGGGCTATGGGGAGAGAGAGGGGGGCAGTGGGATTAGTTTGGGGACTGATACAGGGCTGTGGGGAGAGAGCGGGGGGGCAGTGGGATTAGTTTGGGGACGGATACAGGGCTATGGGGAGAGAGCGGGGGACAGTGGGATTAGTTTGGGGACTGATACAGGGCTATGGGAGAGAGAGCGGGGACAGTGGGATTAGTTTGGGGACTGATACAGGGCTATGGGAGAGAGAGCGGGGACAGTGGGATTAGTTTGGGGACTGATACAGGCTATGGGGAGAGTGCGGGGACAGTGCGATTAGTTTGGAGACTGATACAGGGCTATGGGGAGAGAGCGGGGGCAGTGGGATTAGTTTGGGGACTGATACAGGGCTATGGGGAGAGAGCGGGGCAGTGGGATTAGTTTGGGGATTGATACAGGGCTATGGGGAGTGAGCGGGGGCAGTAGGATTAGTTTGGGGACTGATACAGGGCTATGGGGAGAGAGAGCGGAGACAGTGGGATTAGTTTGGGGACTGATACAGGGCTATGGGGAGGGAACGGGGGACAGTGGGATTAGTTTGGGGACTGATACAGGGCTATGGGGAGAGATCGGGGGACAGTGGGATTAGTTTGGGGACTGATACAGGGCTATGGGGAGAGAGAGAGAGAGGGGGACAGTGGGAATAGATTGGGGACTGATGCAGGGCTATGGGGAGAGGGTGGGGGACAGTGGGATTAGTTTGGGGACTGATACGGGGCTATGGGGAGAGAGAGGGGGGCAGTGGGATTAGTTTGGGGACTGATACAGGGCTATGGGGAGAGAGCGGGGACAGTGGGATTAGTTTGGGGACTGATACAGGGCTATGGGAAGAGAGAGCGGGGACAGTGGGATTAGTTTGGGGACTGATACAGGGCTATGGGGAGAGAGCGGGGACAGTGGGATTAGTTTGGGGACTGATACAGGGCTATGGGGAGAGAGCGGGGACAGTGGGATTAGTTTGGGGACTGATACAGGGCTATGGGGAGAGAGCGGGGACAGTGGGATTAGTTTGGGGACTGATACAGGGCTTTGGGGAGAGAGCGGGGACAGTGGGATTAGTTTGGGGACTGATACAGGGCTATGGGGAGAGAGCGGGGGGACAGTGGGATTAGTTTGGGGACTGATACAGGGCTAAGGGGAGAGAGCGGGGACAGTGGGATTAGTTTGGAGACTGATACAGGGCTATGGGGAGAGCGCAGGGGGCAGTGGGATTAGTTTGGGGACTGATACAGGGCTATGGGGAGAGAGCGGGGAGACAGTGGGATTAGTTTGGGGACTGATACAGGGCTATGGGGAGAGAGCGGGGACAGTGCGATTAGTTTGGAGACTGATACAGGGCTATGGGGAGAGAGCGGGGGGACAGTGGGATTAGTTTGGGGACTGATACAGGGCTATAGGGAGAGAGCGGGGCAGTGGGATTAGTTTGCGGATTGATACAGGGCTATGGGGAGTGAGCGGGGGCAGTAGGATTAGTTTGGGGACTGATACAGGGCTATGGGGACAGAGAGCGGAGACAGTGGGATTAGTTTGGGGACTGATACAGGGCTATGGGGAGAGAGCGGGGACAGTGGGATTAGTTTGGGGATTGATACAGGTCTATGGGGAGAGATCGGGGGACAGTGGGATTAGTTTGGGGACTGATACAGGGCTATGGGGAGAGAGAGAGAGAGGGGGACAGTGGGAATAGATTGGGGACTGATGCAGGGCTATGGGGAGAGGGCGGGGTCAGTGGGATTAGTTTGGGGACTGATACAGGGCTATGGGGAGAGAGAGGGGGGCAGTGGGATTAATTTGGGGACTGATACAGGGCTGTGGGGAGAGAGCGGGGGGGCAGTGGGATTAGTTTGGGGACGGATACAGGGCTATGGGGAGAGAGCGGGGACAGTGGGATTAGTTTGGGGACTGATACAGGGCTATGGGGAGCAAGCGGGGACAGTGGGATTAGTTTGGGGACTGATACAGGTCTATGGGGAGAGAGCAGTGGGCAGTGGGATTAGTTTGGGGACTGATACAGGGCTATGGGGCGAGAGCGGGGACAGTGGGATTAGTTTGGGGACTGATACAGGGCTATGGGGAGACAGAGAGAGAGGGGGACAGTGGGATTACATTGGGGATTGATACAGGGCTATGTGGAGAGCGCGGGTGGCAGTGGAATTAGTTTGGGGACTGATACAGGGCTATGGGGAGAGAGCAGAGACAGTGGGATTAGTTTGGGGACTGATACAGGGCTATGGGGAGAGAGCGGGGACAGTGGGATTAGTTTGGGGACTGATACAGGGCTATGGGGAGAGAGCGGGGACAGTGGGATTAGTTTGGGGACTGATACAGGGCTATGGGGAGAGAGAGGGGGCAGTGGAATTACTTTGGAGACTGATAGAGGGCTATGGGGAGAACGCGGGGGACAGTGGGATTAGTTTGGGGACTGATACAGGGCTATGGGGAGAGAGCGGGGACAGTGGGATTAGTTTGGGGACTGATACAGGGCTATGTGGAGAGAGAGCGGGGGGCAGTGGGATTAGTTTGGGGACTGATACAGGGCTATGGGGAGAGAGAGCGGGGGGCAGTGGGATTAGTTTGGGGACTGATACAGGGCTATGGGGAGAGAGCGGGGGGCAGTGGGATTAGTTTGGGGACTGATACAGGGCTATGGGGAGAGAGCGGGGACAGTGGAATTAGTTTGGGGACAGATACAGGGCTATAGGGAGAGCACGGGGACAGTGGCATTAGTTTGGGGACTGATACAGGGCTGTGGGGAGAGAGCGGGGGACAGTGGGATTAGTTTGGGGACTGATACAGGGCAATGGGGAGAGAGCGGGGACAGTGGGATTAGTTTGGGGACTGATACAGGGCTATGGGGAGAGAGTGGGGGGCAGTGGGATTAGTTTGGGGACTGATACAGGGTTATTGGGAGAGAGCGGGGACAGTGGGATTAGTTTGGGGACTGACACAGGGCTATGGGGAGAGAGTGGGGGGCAGTGGGATTAGTTTGGTGACTGATACAGGGCTATGGGGAGAGAGAGCGGGCAGTGGAATTAGTTTGGGGACTGATACAGGGCTATGGGGAGAGAGTGGGGGGCTGAGGGATTAGTTTGGGGGCTGATACAGGGCTATGGGGAGAGAGTGGGGGGCAGTGGGATTAGTTTGGGGAATGATACAGGGCTATGGGGAGAGTGAGTGGGACAGTGGGAATAGATTGGGGACTGATACAGGGCTATGGGGAGAGAGTGGGGACACTGCGATTAGTTTGGGGACTGATACAGTGTTATGGGGAGAGAGCAGGGACAGTGGGATTAGCTTGGGGACTGATACAGGGCTATGGGGAGAGAGCGGGGACAGTGGGATTAGTTTGTGGACAGATACAGGGCTATGGGGAGAGAGCGGGGACAGTGGGATTAGTTTGGGGACTGATACAGGGCTATGGGGAGAGCGCGGGTGGAGTGGGATTAGTTTGGGGACTGATACAGGGCTATGGGGAGAGCGCAGGTGGAGTGGGATTAGTTTGGGGACTGATACAGGGCTATGGGGAGAGAGCGGGGGGACAGTGGGATTAGTTTGGGGACTGATACAGGGCGATGGGGAGAGAGCGGGGGACAGTGGGATTAGTTTGGGAACTGATACAGGGCTATGGGGAGAGAGCGGGGCAGTGGGATTAGTTTGGGGACTGATACAGGGCTATGGGGAGAGAGTGCGGGACAGTGGGATTAGTTTGGGGACTGATACAGGGCTATGGGGAGAGAGCGGAGACAGTGGGATTAGTTTGGGGACTAATATAGGGCTATGGGAAGAGAGCGGGGGGCAGTGGGATTAGTTTGGGGACTGATATCGGGCTATGGGGAGAGTGCGGGGACAGTGGGATTAGCTTGGGGGCTGAAAAAAGGCTATGGGAAGAGAGCGGGGGGCAGTGGAATTAGTTTGGGGACTGATACAGGGCTATGGGGAGAGAGCGGGGACAGTGGGATTAGTTTGGGGACTGATATAGGGCTATGGGGAGAGTGCGGGGACAGTGGGATTAGCTTGGGGGCTGATAAAAGGCTATGGGAAGAGAGCGGGGGGCAGTGGAATTAGTTTGGGGACTGATACAGGGCTATGGGGAGAGAGCGGGGGACAGTGGGATTAGTTTGGGGACTGATACAGGGCTATGGGGAGAGAGCGGGGGACAGTGGGATTAGTTTGGGGACTGATACAGGGCTATGGGGAGACAGAGAGAGAAGGGGACAGTGGGATTAGTTTGGGGATTGATACAGGGCTATGGAGAGAGAGCGGGTGGCAGTGGAATTAGTTTGGGGACTGATACCGGGCTATGGGGAGAGAGCAGGGGGCAGTGGGGTTAGTTTGGGGACGGATACAGGGCTATGGGGCGAGAGCGGAGACAGTGGGATTAGTTTGGGGACTGATACAGGGCTATGGGGAGACAGAGAGAGAGGGGGACAGTGGGATTAGTTTGGGCATTGATACAGGGCTATGGGGAGAGCGCGGGTGGCAGTGGAATTAGTTTGGGGACTGATACAGGGCTATGGGGCGAGAGCAGAGACAGTGGGATTAGTTTGTGGACTGATGCAGGGCTATGGAGAGAGAGAGCGGGGACAGTGGGATTAGTTTGGGGACTGATACAGGGCTATGGGGAGAGAGCGGGGACAGTGGGATTAGTTTGGGGATTGATATAGGGCTATGGGGAGAGAGCGGGGGGCAGTGGGATGAGTTTGGAGACTGATACAGGGCTATGGGGATAGAGAGGGGGCAGTGGAATTACTTTGGAGACTGATACAGGGCTATGGGGAGAACGTGGGGGACAGTGGGATTAGTTTGGGGACTGATACAGGGCTATGGGGAGAGAGCGGGGACAGTGGGATTAGTTTGGCGACTGATACAGGGCTATGGGGAGAGAGCGGGGGGCAGTGGGATTAGTTTGGGGACTGATACAGGGCTATGGGGAGAGAGAGCGGGGGGCAGGGGGATTAGTTTGGGGACTGATACAGGGCTATGGGGAGAGAGCGGGGGGCAGTGGGATTAGTTTGGGGACTGATACAGGGCTATGGGGAGAGAGCGGGGGGCAGTGGGATTAGTTTGGGGACTGATACAGGGCTATGAGGAGAGAGAGGGGGGCAGTGGGATTAGTTTGGGGACTGATACAGGGCTGTGGGGAGAGAGCGGGGGGGCAGTGGGATTAGTTTGGGGACGGATACAGGGCTATGGGGAGAGAGCGGGGGACAGTGGGATTAGTTTGGGGACTGATACAGGGCTATGGGGAGAGAGCGGCGACAGTGGGATTAGTTTGGGGACTGATACAGGGCTATGGGAAGAGAGAGCGGGGACAGTGGGATTAGTTTGGGGACTGATACAGGGCTATGGCGAGAGAGCGGGGGACAGTGGGATTAGTTTGGGGACTGATACAGGGCTATGGGGAGAGCGCAGGGGGCAGTGGGATTAGTTTGGGGACTGATACAGGCTATGGGGAGAGTGCGGGGACAGTGCGATTAGTTTGGAGACTGATACAGGGCTATGGGGAGAGAGCGGGGGCAGTGGGATTAGTTTGGGGACTGACACAGGGCTATGGGGAGAGAGCGGGGCAGTGGGATTAGTTTGGGGATTGATACAGGGCTATGGGGAGTGAGCGGGGGCAGTAGGATTAGTTTGGGGACTGATACAGGGCTATGGGGAGAGAGAGTGGAGACAGTGGGATTAGTTTGGGGACTGATACAGGGCTATGGGGAGGGAACGGGGGACAGTGGGATTAGTTTGGGGACTGATACAGGGCTATGGGGAGAGATCGGGGGACAGTGGGATTAGTTTGGGGACTGATACAGGGCTCTGGGGAGAGAGAGAGAGAGGGGGACAGTGGGAATAGATTGGGGACTGATGCAGGGCTATGGGGAGAGGGTGGGGGACAGTGGGATTAGTTTGGGGACTGATACAGGGCTATGGGGAGAGAGAGGGGGGCAGTGGGATTAGTTTGGGGACTGATACAGGGCTATGGGGCGAGAGCCGGGGACAGTGGGATTAGTTTGGGGACTGATACAGGGCTATGGGAGAGAGAGCGGGGACAGTGGGATTAGTTTGGGGACTGATACAGGGCTATGGGGAGAGAGCGGGGACAGTGGGATTAGTTTGGGGACTGATACAGGGCTATGGGGAGAGAGCGGGGACAGTGGGATTAGTTTGGGGACTGATACAGGGCTATGGGGAGAGAGCGGGGGGACAGTGGGATTAGTTTGGGGACTGATACAGGGCTATGGGGAGAGAGCGGGGACAGTGGGATTAGTTTGGGGACTGATACAGGGCTATGGGGAGAGAGCGGGGGACAGCGGGATTAGTTTGGGGACTGATACAGGGCTATGGGGAGAGAGCGGGGCAGTGGGATTAGTTTGGGAACTGATACAGGGCTATGGGGAGAGAGCGGGGGACAGTGGGATTAGTTTGGGGACTGATACAGGGCTATGGGGAGAGAGAGCGGAGACAGTGGGATTAGTTTGGGGACTGATACAGGGCTATGGGGAGTGAGCGGGGGCAGTAGGATTAGTTTGGGGACTGATACAGGGCTATGGGGAGAGAGAGCGGAGACAGTGGGATTAGTTTGGGGACTGATACAGGGCTATGGGGAGAGAGCGGGGACAGTGGGATTAGTTTGGGGATTGATACAGGTCTATGGGGAGAGATCGGGGGACAGTGGGATTAGTTTGGGGACTGATACAGGGCTATGGGGAGAGAGAGAGAGAGGGGGACAGTGGGAATAGATTGGGGACTGATGCAGGGCTATGGGGAGAGGGCGGGGGACAGTGGGATTAGTTTGGGGACTGATCCAGGGCTATGGGGAGAGAGAGGGGGGCAGTGGGATTAGTTTGGGGACTGATACAGGGCTGTGGGGAGAGAGCGGGGGGGCAGTGGGATTAGTTTGGGGACGGATACAGGGCTATGGGGAGAGAGCGGGGGACAGTGGGATTAGTTTGGGGACTGATACAGGGCTATGGGGAGAGAGCGGGGACAGTGGGATTAGTTTGGGGACTGATACAGGGCTATGGGAGAGAGAGCGGGGACAGTGGGATTAGTTTGGGGACTGATACAGGGCTATGGGGAGAGAGCGGGAACAGTGGGATTAGTTTCGGGACTGATACAGGGCTATGGGGAGAGAGCAGGGGGCAGTGGGATTAGTTTGGGGACTGATACAGGGCAACGGGGACCGAGAGCGGGGACAGTGGGATTAGTTTGGGGACTGATACAGGGCTAAGGGGAGAGAGCGGGGACAGTTGGATTAGTTTGGGGACTGATACAGGGCTATGGGGAGAGAGCGGGGACAGTGGGATTAGTTTGGGGATTGATATAGGGCTATGGGGAGAGTGCGGGGACAGTGCGATTAGTTTGGAGACTGATACAGGGCTATGGGGAGAGAGCGGGGGCAGTGGGATTAGTTTGGGGACTGATACAGGGCTATGGGGAGAGAGCGGGGCAGTGGGATTAGTTTGCGGATTGATACAGGGCTATGGGGAGGGAGCGGGGGCAGTAGGATTAGTTTGGGGACTGATACAGGGCTATGGGGAGAGAGAGCGGAGACAGTGGGATTAGTTTGGGGACTGATACAGGGCTATGGGGAGAGAGCGGGGATAGTGGGATTAGTTTGGGGACTGATACAGGTCTATGGGGAGAGATCGGGGACAGTGGGATTTGTTTGGGGACTGATGCAGGGCTATGGGGAGAGAGAGAGAGAGGGGGACAGTGGGAATAGATTGGGGACTGATGCAGGGCTATGGGGAGAGGGCGGCGTCAGTGGGATTAGTTTGGGGACTGATACAGGGCTATGGGGAGAGAGAGGGGGGCAGTGGGATTATTTTGGGGACTGATACAGGGCTGTGGGGAGAGAGCGGGGGGGCAGTGGGATTAGTTTGGGGACGGATACAGGGCTATGGGGAGAGAGCGGGGGACAGTGGGATTAGTTTGGGGACTGATACAGGGCTATGGGGAGAGAGCGGGGACAGTGGGATTAGTTTGGGGACTGATACAGGGCTGTGGGGAGAGAGCGGGGACAGCGGGATTAGTTTGGGGACTGATACAGGGCTATGGGGAGAGAGAGCGGGGACAGTGGGATTAGTTTGGGGACTGATACAGGGCTATGGGGAGAGAGCGGGGACAGTGGGATTAGTTTGGGGACTGATACAGGGCTATGGGGAGAGAGCGGGGACAGTGGGATTAGTTTGGGGACTGATACAGGGCTATGGGGAGAGAGAGCGGAGACAGTGGGATTAGTTTGGGGACTGATACAGGGCTATGGGGAGAGAGCGGGGACAGTGGGATTAGTTTGGGGACTGATACAGGTCTATGGGGAGAGATCGGAGGACAGTGGGATTAGTTTGGGGACTGATGCAGGGCTATGGGGAGAGAGAGAGAGAGGGGGACAGTGGGAATAGATTGGGGACTGATGCAGGGCTATGGGGAGAGGGCGGCGTCAGTGGGATTAGTTTGGGGACTGATACAGGGCTATGGGGAGAGAGAGAGGGGGCAGTGGGATTATTTTGGGGACTGATACAGGGCTGTGGGGAGAGAGCGGGGGGGCAGTGGGATTAGTTTGGGGACGGATACAGGGCTATGGGGAGAGAGCGGGGACAGTGGGATTAGTTTGGGGACTGATACAGGGCTATGGGGAGAGAGCGGGGACAGTGGGATTAGTTTGGGGACTGATACAGGGCTATGGGGAGAGAGCGGGGACAGTGGGATTAGTTTGGGGACTGATACAGGGCTATGGGGAGAGAGCAGGGGGCAGTGGGATTAGTTTGGGGACTGATACAGGGCTATGGGGCGAGAGTGGGGACAGTGGGATTAGTTTGGGGACTGATACAGGGCTATGGGGAGACAGAGAGAGAGGGGGACAGTGGGATTAGATTGGGGATTGATACAGGGCTATGTGGAGAGCGCGGGTGGCAGTGGAATTAGTTTGGGGACTGATACAGGGCTATGGGGAGAGAGCAGAGACCGTGGGATTAGTTTGGGGACTGATACAGGGCTATGGGGAGAGAGCGGGGGGCAGTGGAATTAGTTTGGGGACTGATACAGGGCTATGGGGAGAGAGCGGGGGACAGTGGGATTAGTTTGTGGACTGATACAGGGCTATGGAGAGAGAGAGCGGGGACAGTGGGATTAGTCTGGGGACTGATACAGGGCTATGGGGAGTGAGCGGGGGGCAGTGGGATTAGTTTGGGGACTGATACAGGGCTATGGGGAGAGAGCGGGGACAGTGGAATTAGTTTGGGGACAGATACAGGGCTATAGGGAGAGCACGGGGACATTGGCATTAGTTTGGGGACTGATACAGGACTGTGGGGAGAGAGCGGGGGACAGTGGGATTAGTTTGGGGACTGATACAGGGCTATGGGAAGAGAGAGCGGGACAGTGGGATTAGTTTGGGGACTGATACAGGGCTATGGGGAGAGAGCGGGGACAGTGGGATTAGTTTGGGGACTGATACAGGGCTATGTGGAGAGAGAGCGGGGGGCAGTGGGATTAGTTTGGGGACTGATACAGGGCTATGGGAGAGAGAGCGGGGGGCAGTGGGATTAGTTTGGGGACTGATACAGGGCTATGGGGAGTGAGCGGGGGGCAGTGGGATTAGTTTGGGGACTGATACAGGGCTATGGGGAGAGAGAGCGGGGGGCAGTGGGATTAGTTTGGGGACTGATACAGGGCTATGGGGAGTGAGCGGGGGGCAGTGGGATTAGTTTGGGGACTGATACAGGGCTATGGGGAGAGAGCGGGGACATTGGCATTAGTTTGGGGACTGATACAGGACTGTGGGGAGAGAGCGGGGGACAGTGGGATTAGTTTGGGGACTGATACAGGGCTGTGGGGAGAGAGCGGGGGACAGTGGGATTAGTTTGGGGACTGATACAGGGCTATGTGGAGAGAGAGCGGGGGGCAGTGGGATTAGTTTGGGGACTGATACAGGGCTATGGGGAGAGAGAGCGGGGGGCAGTGGGATTAGTTTGGGGACTGATACAGGGCTATGGGGAGTGAGCGGGGGGCAGTGGGATTAGTTTGGGGACTGATACAGGGCTATGGGGAGAGAGCGGGGACAGTGGAATTAGTTTGGGGACAGATACAGGGCTATAGGGAGAGCACGGGGACATTGGCATTAGTTTGGGGACTGATACAGGACTGTGGGGAGAGAGCGGGGACAGTGGGATTAGTTTGGGGACTGATACAGGGCTGTGGGGAGAGAGCGGGGGACAGTGGGATGAGTTTGGGGACTGATACAGGGCTATGGGGAGAGAGAGCAAGGGCAGTGGGATTAGTATGGGCACTGATACAGGGCAATGGGGAGAGAGAGGGGGCAGTGGAATTAGTTTGGGGACTGATACAGGGCTATGGGGAGAGAGAGCGGGGCAGTGGGATTAGTTTGGGGACTGATACAGGGCAATGGGGAGAGAGCGGGGACAGTGGGATTAGTTTGGGGACTGATACAGGGCTATGGGGAGAGAGTGGGGGGCAGTGGGATTAGTTTGGGGACTGATACAGGGTTATTGGGAGAGAGCGGGGACAGTGGGATTAGTTTGGGGACTGACACAGGGCTATGGGGAGAGAGTGGGGGGCAGTGGGATTAGTTTGGTGACTGATACAGGGCTATGGGGAGAGAGAGCGGGCAGTGGAATTAGTTTGGGGACTGATACAGGGCTATGGGGAGAGAGTGGGGGGCTGAGGGATTAGATTGGGGACTGATACAGGGCTATGGGGAGAGAGTGGGGGGCAGTGGGATTAGTTTGGGGACTGATACAGGGCTATGGGGAGAGTGAGTGGGACAGTGGGAATAGATTGGGGACTGATACAGGGCTATGGGGGGACAGAGAGAGAGGGGGACAGTGGGATTAGTTTGGGGACTGATACAGTGTTATGGGGAGAGAGAGCGGGGGACAGTGGGATTAGTTTGGGGACTGATACAGGGCTATGTGGAGAGAGCGGTGGCAGTGGGATTAGATTGGGGACTGATACAGGGCTATGGGGAGAGAGTGGGGACACTGCGATTAGTTTGGGGACTGATACAGGGCTATGGGGAGAGAGCGGGGACAGTGGGATTAGCTTGGGGACTGATACAGGGCTATGGGGAGAGAGCGGGGACAGTGGGATTAGTTTGTGGACTGATACAGGGCTATGGGGAGAGAGCGGGGACAGTGGGATTAGTTTGGGGACTGATACAGGACTATGGGGAGAGCGCGGGTGGAGTGGGATTAGTTTGGGGACTGATACAGGGCTATGGGGAGAGCGCAGGTGGAGTGGGATTAGTTTGGGGACTGATACAGGGCTATGGGGAGAGAGCGGGGGGACAGTGGGATTAGTTTGGGAACTGATACAGGGCTATGGGGAGAGAGTGCGGGACAGTGGGATTAGTTTGGGGACTGATACAGGGCTATGGGGAGAGAGCGGGGTCAGTGGGATTAGTTTGGGGACTGATACAGGGCTATGGGGAGAGAGCGGGGGCAGTGGAATTACTTTGGAGACTGATACAGGGCTATGGGGAGAGAGCGGGGACAGTGGGATTAGCTTGGGGGCTGATATAGGGCTATGGGAAGAGAGCGGGGGGCAGTGGAATTAGTTTGGGGACTGATACAGGGCTATGGGGAGACAGAGAGAGAAGGGGACAGTGGGATTAGTTTGGGGATTGATACAGGGCTATGGAGAGAGAGCGGGTGGCAGTGGAATTAGTTTGGGGACTGATACAGGGCTATGGGGAGAGAGCAGGGGGCAGTGGGATTAGTTTGGGGACGGATACAGGGCTATGGGGCGAGAGCGGAGACAGTGGGATTAGTTTGGGGACTGATACAGGGCTATGGGGAGACAGAGAGAGAGGGGGACAGTGGGATTAGTTTGGGCATTGATACAGGGCTATGGGGAGAGCGCGGGTGGCAGTGGAATTAGTTTGGGGACTGATACAGGGCTATGGGGCGAGAGCAGAGACAGTGGGATTAGTGTGGGGACTGATACAGCACTATGGGGAGAGAGCGGGGGACAGTGGGATTAGTTTGTGGACTGATGCAGGGCTATGGAGAGAGAGAGCGGGGACAGTAGGATTAGTTTGGGGACTGATACAGGGCTATGGGGAGAGAGCGGGGACAGTGGGATTAGTTTGGGGATTGATATAGGGCTATGGGGAGAGAGCGGGGGGCAGTGGGATGAGTTTGGGGACTGATACAGGGCTATGGGGAGAGAGAGGGGGCAGTGGAATTACTTTGGAGACTGATACAGGGCTATGGGGAGAACGCGGGGGACAGTGGGATTACTTTGGGGACTGATACAGGGCTATGGGGAGAGAGCGGGGACAGTGGGATTAGTTTGGCGACTGATACAGGGCTATGGGGAGAGAGAGCGGGGGGCAGTGGGATTAGTTTGGGGACTGATACAGGGCTATGGGGAGAGAGAGCGGGGGGCAGGGGGATTAGTTTGGGGACTGATACAGGGCTATGGGGAGAGAGCGGGGGGCAGTGGGATTAGTTTTGGGACTGATACAGGGCTATGGGGAGAGAGCGGGGGGCAGTGGGATTAGTTTCAGGACTGATACAGGGCTATGGGGAGACAGCGAGGACAGTGGGATTAGTTTGTGGACTGATACAGGGCTATGGGGAGAGACCGGGGGGCAGTGGGATTAGTCTGGGGACTAATACAGGGCTATGGGGAGAGAGCGGGGGGCAGAGGGATTAGTTTGGGGACTTAT
Source organism: Hemiscyllium ocellatum (assembly GCF_020745735.1). Classification (NCBI taxonomy): domain Eukaryota; kingdom Metazoa; phylum Chordata; class Chondrichthyes; order Orectolobiformes; family Hemiscylliidae; genus Hemiscyllium; species Hemiscyllium ocellatum. The sequence continues at coordinate 144,549 of NW_026869270.1, read as the reverse complement.
ACAGGACTATGGGGAGAACGCGGGGACAGTGGGATTAGTTTGTGGACTGATACAGGGCTATGGGGAGAGCGCGGGGACAGTGGGATTAGTTTGGGGACTGATACAGGGCTATGGGGAGAGAGCGGGAGACAGTGGGATTAGTTTGGGGACTGATACAGGGCTATGGGGAGAGGTCAGGAGACAGTGGGATTAGTTTGGGGACTGATACATGGCTATGGGGAGAGAGCGGGGCAGTGGGATTAGTTTGGGGATTGATACAGGGCAATGGGAAGAGAGCGGGGCAGAGTGGGATTAGTCTGGGGACTGATACAGGGCGATGGGGAGACAGCGGGGGGCAGAGGGATTAGTTTGGGGACTTATACAGGACTATAGGGAGAACGCGGGGACAGTGGGATTAGTTTGGGGATTGATACAGGGCTATGGGGAGAGCGGGGGACAGTGGGATTAGTTAGGGGACTGATACAGGGCTGTGGGGAGAGAGCGGGGGATAGTGGGATAAGTTTGGGGACTGATACAAGGCTATGGGGAGAGAGTGGGGGTCAGTGGGATTAGTTTGGAGACTAATACAAGTCTATGGGGAGAGAGCGGGGGACAGAGGGATTAGTTTGTGGACTGATACAGGGCTATGGGGAGAGTCAGCGGGGACGATGGGATTAGTTTGGGGACTGATACAGGGCTATGGGGAGAGAGCGGGGTCTGTGGGATTAGTTTGGGGACTGATACAGGGCTATGGGGAGAGAGCGGGGGCAGTAGGATTAGTTTGGGGACTGATACAGGGCTATGGGGAGAGAACGGGGGACAGTGGGATTAGTTTGGGGACTGATACAGGGCTCTGGGGAGAGAGTGGGGGACAGTGGGATTAGTTTGGGTACTGATACAGGGCTATGGGGCGAGAGCGGGGACAGTGGGATTAGTTTGGGGACTGATACAGGGCTATGGGGAGATAGAGAGAAAGGGGGACATTGGGAATAGATTGGGGACTGATACAGGGCTATGGGGAGAGCGGGGGACAGTAGGATTAGTTTGGGGACTGATACAGGGCTATGGGGAGAGCGGGGGACAGTGGGATTAGTTTGGAGACTGATACAGGGCTATGGGGAGAGGGCGGGGGACAGTGGGATTTGTTTGGGGACTGATACAGGGCTATGGGGAGAGAGAGCAGGGACAGTGGGATTAGTTTGGGGATGGAAACAGGGCTATGGGGAGAGCGGGGGACAGTGGGATTAGTTTGGGGACTGATACAGGGCTATGGGGAGAGAGCGGGGTGCACTGGGATTAGTTTGGGGACTGATACAGGGCTATGGGGAGAGAGCGGGGACAGTGGGATTAGTTTGGGGACTGATACAGGGCTATGGGGAGAGAGCGGGGGACAGTGGGATTAGTTTGGGGAATGATACAGGGCTATGGGGAGACGGGGGGACAGTGGGATTAGTTTGGGGACTGATACAGGGCTATGGGGAGAGAGCGGTGGACAGTGGGATTAGTTTGGGGAATGATACAGGGCTATGGGGAGAGCGGGGGACAGTGGGATTAGTTTGGAGACTGATACAGGGCTATGGGGAGAGGGCGGGGGACAGTGGGATTTGTTTGGGGACTGATACAGCGCTATGGGGAGAGAGCGATGGCAGTGGGATTAGTTTGGGGAATGATACAGGGCTATGGGGAGAGAGAGCAGGGACAGTGGGATTAGTTTGGGGATGGAAACAGGGCTATGGGGAGAGCGGGGGACAGTGGGATTAGTTTGGGGACTGATACAGGGCTATGGGGAGAGAGCGGGGTGCACTGGGATTAGTTTGGGGACTGATACAGGGCTATGGGGAGAGAGCGGGGACAGTGGGATTAGTTTGGGGACTGATACAGGGCTATGGGGAGAGAGCGGGGGACAGTGGGATTAGTTTGGGGAATGATACAGGGCTATGGGGAGACGGGGGGACAGTGGGATTAGTTTGGGGACTGATACAGGGCTATGGGGAGAGAGCGGGGGACAGTGGGATTAGTTTGGGGAATGATACAGGGCTATGGGGAGAGAGCGGGGCAGTGGGATTAGTTTGGGGACTGATACAGGGCTATGGGGAAATGGAGCGGGGACAGTGGGATTCGTTTGGGGACTGATACAGGGCTATGGGGAGAGAGCGGGGGACAGTGGGATTAGTTTGGGGACTGATACAGGGCTATGGGGAGAGCACGGGGGACAGTGGGATTAGTTTGGGGACTGATACAGGGCTATGGGGAGAGAGTGGGGGACAGTGGGATTAGTTTGGGGACTGATATAGGGCTATGGGGAGGGAACGGGGGACAGTGGGATTAGTTTGGGGACTGATACAGGGCTCTGGGGAGAGAGCGGGGGACAGTGGGATTAGTTTGGGTACTGATACAGGGCTATGGGGAGATAGAGAGAAAGGGGGACATTGGGAATAGATTGGGGACTGATACAGGGCTATGGGGAGAGCGGGGGACAGTAGGATTAGTTTGGGGACTGATACAGGGCTATGGGGAGAGAGAGCAGGGACAGTGGGATTAGTTTGGGGACGGAAAAAGGGCTATGGGGAGAGAGCGGGGGACAGTGGGATTAGTTTGGGGACTGATACAGGGCTATGGGGAGACGGGGGGACAGTGGGATTAGTTTGGGGACTGATACAGGGCTATGGGGAGAGAGCGGGGGACAGTGGGAGTGGTTTGGGGAATGATACAGGGCTATGGGGAGAGAGCAGGGCAGTGGGATTAGTTTGGGGACTGATACAGGGCTATGGGGAAATGGAGCGGGGACAGTGGGATTCGTTTGGGGACTGATACAGGGCTATGGGGAGAGAGCGGGGGACAGTGGGATTAGTTTGGGGACTGATACAGAGTTATGGGGAGAGAGCGGGGGCAGTGGGATTAGTTTGGGGACTGATACAGGGCTATGGGGAGAGAGAGAGAGAGGGGGACAGTGGGATTAGTTTGGGGACTGATACAGGGCTATGGGGAGAGAGCGGGGACAGTGGGATTAGTTTGGGGACTGATACAGGGCTATGGGGAGAGCACGGGGGACAGTGGGATTAGTTTGGGGACTGATACAGGGCTATGGGGAGAGAGTGGGGGACAGTGGGATTAGTTTGGCGACTGATACAGGGCTATGGGGAGAGATCGGGGGGACAGTGGGATTAGTTTGGGGACTGATACAGGGCTATGGGGAGAGACCGGGGGGACAGTGGGATTAGTTTGGGGACTGATACAGGGCTAAGGGAAGAGAGTGGGGGACAGTGGGATTAGTTTGGGGACTGATACAGGGCTATGGGGAGAGCGCGGGGGGGCAGAGGGATTAGTTTGGGGACTGATACAGGGCTATGGGGAGAGAGCGGGGACAGTGGGATTAGTTTGGGGACTGATACAGGGCGATGGGAAGAGAGCCGGGGGACAGTGGGATTAGTTTGGGGACTGATACAGGGCTATGGGGAGAGAGCGGGGACAGTGGGATTAGTTTGGGGACTGATACAGGGCTATGGGGAGACAGCCGGGGGACAGTGGGATTAGTTTGGGGACTGATACAGGGCTATGGGGAGTGAGCAGGTGGCAGTGGGATTAGTTTGGGGACAGATACAGGGCTGTGGGGAGAGCGCGGGGGACAGTGGGATTAGTTTGGGTATTGATACAGGGCTATGGGGAGAGAGCGGGGACAGTGGGATTAGTTTGGGGACTGATACAGGGCTATGGGGAGAGAGTGGGCGGGGAGTGGGATTAGTTTGGGGACTGATACAGGGCTATGGGGAGAGAGTGGGGGGACAGTGGGATTAGTTTGGGGACTGATACAGGGTGATGGGGAGAGAGCGGGGGGCAGTGGGATTAGTTTGGGGATTGATACAGGGCTATGGGGAGAGAGCGGGGACAGTGGGATTAGTTTGGGGACTGATACAGGGCTATGGGGAGAGAGCGGGGGGCAGTGGGATTAGTTTGGGGACTGATACAGGGCTATAGGGAGAGAGCGGGGACAGTGGGATTAGTTTGGGGACTGATACAGGGCTATTGGGAGAGAGCAGGGGGCAGTGGGATTAGTTTGGGGACTGATACAGGGCTATGGGGAGAGAGCGGCGGACAGTGGGATTAGTTTGGGGACTGATACAGGGCGATGGGGAGAGTCAGCGGGGGGCAGTGGGATTAGTTTGGGGACTGATACAGGGCTAACGGGAGAGAGCAGGGGGCAGTGGGATTAGTTTGGGGACTGATACAGGGCTATGGGGAGAGCGCGGTTACAGTGGGATTAGTTTGAGGACTGATACAGGGCTGTGGGGAGAGAGAGAGCGCGGGGGTCAGTGCCATTAGTTTGGGGACTGATGCAGGGCTATGAGGAGAGAGTGGGCTCAGTGGGATTAGTTTGGGGACTGATACAGGGCTATGGGGAGAGAGCCGGGGCAGTGGGATTAGTTTGGGGACTGATACAGGGCTAACGGGAGAGAGCGGGGGGCAGTGGGATTAGTTTGGGGACTGATACAGGGCTATGGGGAGAGAGCGGGGGGACAGTGGGATTAGTTTGGGGACTGATACAGGGCTATGGGGAGATAGCGAGGACAGTGGGATTAGTTTGGGGACTGATACAGGGCTATGGGGAGAGTGAGCGGGGACGGTGGGATTAGTTTGGGGACTGATACAGGGCTATGGGGAGAGCGCGATGACAGTGGGATTAATTTGAGGACTGATACAGGGCTGTGGGGAGAGAGTGGGCTCAGTGGGATTAGTTTGGGGACTGATACAGGGCTGTGGAGAGAGAGTGGGGACAGTGGGATTAGTTTGGGGACTGATACAGGGCTATAGGGAGAGAGCGGGGGGCCGTGGGATTAGTTTGGGGACTGATACAGGGCTATGGGGAGATAGCGAGGACAGTGGGATTAGTTTGGGGACTGATACAGGGCTATGGGGAGAGAGCGGGGGACAGTGGGATTCGTTTGGGGACTGATACAAGGCTATGGGGAGAGAGAGCGGGGACAGAGGGATTAGTGTGGAGACTGATACAGGGTTATGGGGAGAGAGAGGGGACAGTGGGATTAGTTTGGGGACTGATACAGGGCTACGGGGAGAGAGTGGGGGTACAGTGGGATTAGTTTGGGGACACATACAGGGCTATGGGGAGAGAGTGGGACAGAGGGATTAGTTTGGGGACTGATACAGGGCTATGGGGCGAGAGCGGGGGACAGTGGGATTTATTTGGGGACTGATACAGGGCTATGGGGAGAGAGCGGTGGCAGTGGGATTAATTTGGGGACTGATACAGGGCTATGGGGAGAGAGCGGTGACAGTGGGACTAGTTTGGGGACTTATACAGGGGTTTGGGGAGAGCGCGGGGGACAGTGGGATTAGTTTGGGGACTGATACAGGGCTATGGGGAGAGACCGGGGGACAGTGGGATTAGTTTGGGGACTGATACAGGGCTATGGGGAGAGATTGGGGGACAGTGGGATTAGTTTGGGGACTGATACAGGGCGATGGGTAGAGAGCCGGGGGACAGTGGGATTAGTTTGGGGACTGATACAGGGCTATGGGGAGAGATCGGGGGGACAGTGGGATTAGTTTGGGGACTGATACAGGGCTTTGGGGAGAGATTGGGGGACAGTGGGATTAGTTTGGGGACTGATACAGGGCGATGGGGAGAGAGCAGGTGGCAGTGGGATTAGTTTGGGGACTGATACAAGGCTATGGGGAGAGAGCGGGGGGACAGTGGGATTAGTTTGGGGACTGATACAGGGCTATGGGGAGAGAGCAGGGGGCAGTGGGATTAGTTTGAGGACTGATACAGGGCTGTGGGGCGAGAGAGCGCGGGGGGCAGTGCCATTAGTTTGGGGACCGATGCAGGGCTATGGGGAGAGAGTGGGCTCAGTGGGATTAGTTTGGTGACTGATACAGGGCTATGGGGAGAGAGTGGGGGGCAGTGGGATTAGTTTGGGGGCTGATACAGGGCTATGGGGAGAGAGTGGGGGGCAGTGGGATTAGTTTGGGGGCTGATACAGGGCTATGGGGAGAGAGCGGTGTGCATTGGGATTAGTTTGGAGACTGATACAGGGCTATGGGGAGAGAACGGGGACAGTGGGATTAGTTTGGGGACTGATACAGGGCTATGGGGAGAGAGCCGGGGGACAGTGGGATTAGTTTGGGGACTGATACAGGGCTATGGGGAGAGAGCGGGAGACAGTGGAATTAGTTTGTGGACTGATACAGGGCTATGGGGAGAGAGCGGGGGAGAGTGGGATTAGTTGGGGGACTGATACAGGGCTATGGGGAGAGAGCGGGGGACAGTGGGATTAGTTTGGGGACTGATACAGGGCTATGGGGAGAGAGCGGGGGACAGTGGGATTAGTTTGGGGATTGATACAGGGCACTGGGGAGAGAGAGCGGGGACAGTGGGATTAGTGTGGTGACTGATACAGGGCTATGGGGAGAGAGCGGGGGTACAGTGGGATTAGTTTGGGGACTGATACAGGGCTATGGGGAGAGAGAGCGGGGGGCAGTGGGATTAGTTTGGGGACTGATACAGGGCTATGGGGAGAGAGAGCGGTGACAGTGGGTTTGGTTTGGGGACTGATACAGGGCTATGGGGAGAGCGCGGGGCAGTGGGATTAGTTTGGGGACTGATACAGGGCTATGGGGAGAGAGTGGGGGACAGTGGGATTAGTTTGGGGACTGATACAGGGCTATGGGGAGAGAGAGCGGGGGACAGTGGGATTAGTTTGGGGACTGATACAGGGCTATGGGGAGAGAGCGGGGGCAGTGGGATTAGTTTGGGGACTGATACAGGGCAATGGGGAGAGAGCGGGGACAGTGGGATTAGTTTGGGGACTGATACAGGGCTATGGGGAGAGAGCGGGGGGACAGTGGGATTAGTTTGGGGACTGATACAGTGCTATGGGGAGACAGCGGGGACAGTGGGATTAGTTTGGGTACTTATACAGGGCAATGGGGAGAGAGTGGGGGACAGTGGGATTAGTTTGGGGACTGATACAGGGCTATGGGGAGAGAGCGGGGACAGTGGGATTAGTTTGGGGACTGATACAGGGCTATGGGGAGAGAGCGAGGGCAGTAGGATTAGTTTGGGGACTGATACAGGGCTGTGGGGAGACAGAGAGAGAGGGGGACAGTGGGATTAGTTTGCGGACTGATACAGGGCTAGGGAGAGAGAGCGGGGACAGAGGGATTAGTTTGGGGACTGATACAGGGCTATGGGGAGAGAGTGGGGGGACAGTGGGATTAGTTTGGGGACTGATACAGGGCTATGGGGAGAGAGAGGGGGCAGTGGGAATAGATTGGGGACTGATACAGGGCAATGGGGAGAGAGTGGGGGACAGTGGGATTAGTTTGGGCGCTGATACAGGGCTATGGGAAGAGAGTGGGGGGAAGTGGAATTAGTTTGGGGACTGATACAGGGCTATGGGGAGAGAGCGGGCGACAGTGGGATTAGTTTGGGGACTGATACAGGGCTATGGGGAGAGCGGGGGGGACAGTGGAATTAGTTTGGGGACTGATACAGGGCTATGGGGAGAGCCGGGGGGACAGTGGAATTAGTTTGGGGACTGATACAGGGCTATGGGCAGAGAGCGGGGACAGTGGGATTAGTTTGGGGGCTGATACAGGGCTATGGGGAGAGAGTGGGGACAGTGGGATTCGTTTGGGGACTGATACAAGGCTATGGGGAGAGAGTGGGAGGCAGTGGGATTAGTTTGGGGACTTATACAGGGCTATGGGGAGAGCGCGGGGGGCAGAGGGATTAGTTTGGAGACTGATACAGGGCTATGGGGAGAGAGTGGGGACAGTGGGATTAGTTTGGGGACTGATACAGGGTTATGGGGAGAGAGCGGGGGGGCACTGGGATTAGTTTGGGGACTGATACAGGGCTATGGGGAGTGAGCGGGGACAGTGGGATTAGTTTGGGGACTGATACAGGGCTATGGGGAGAAAGCGGGGGACAGTGGGTTTGGTTTGGGGACTGATACAGGGCTATGGGGAGACAGCGGGGGACAGTGGGATTAGTTTGTAGACTGATACAGGGCTATGGGGAGAGAGCTGGGGCAGTGGGTTTGGTTTGGGGACTGATACAGGGCTATGGGGAGAGAGCGGGGGCAGTGGGTTTGGTTTGGGGACTGATACAGGGCTATGGGGAGAGAGCGGGGACAGTGGGATTAGTTTGGGGACTGATACAGGGCTATGGGGAGAGAGCTGGGGGGCAGTGGAATTAGTTTGGGGACTGATACAGGGCTATGGGGAGAGAGCGGGGACAGTGGGATTAGTTTGGGGACTGATACAGGGCTATGGGGAGAGAGCGGGGACAGTGGGATTAGTTTGGAGACTGATACAGGGCTATGGGGAGAGAGCGGGGACAGTGGGATTAGTTTGGGGACTGATACAGGGCTATGGGGAGAGAGCGGGGACAGTGGGATTAGTTTGGGGACTGATACAGGGCTATGGGGAGAGAGCGGGGACAGTGGGATTAGTTTGGAGACTGATACAGGGCTATGGGGAGAGAGCGGGGACAGTGGGATTAGTTTGGAGACTGATACAGGGCTATGGGGAGAGAGCGAGGGCAGTGGGATTAGTTTGGGGACTGATACAGGGCTGTGGGGAGACAGAGAGAGAGGGGGACAGTGGGATTAGTTTGGGGACTGATACAGGGCTATGGGGAGAGAGTGGGGGGACAGAGAGATTAGTTTGGGGACTGATACAGGGTTAAGGGGAGAGAGCGGGGGTACAGTGGGATTAGTTTGGGGACTGATACAGGGCTATGGGGAGAGAGCGGGGTCAGTGTGATTAGTTTGGGGACAGATACAGGGCTATGGGGAGAGCGCGGGGGGACAGTGGGATTAGTTTGGGGACTGATACAGGGCTATGGGGAGAGAGCGAGGCAGTGGGATTAGTTTGTAGACTGATACAGGCCTATGGGGAGAGAGTGGGGGACAGTGGGATTAGTTTGGGAACTGATACAGGGCTGTGGGTAGAGAGCGGGGCAGTGGGATTAGTTTGGGAACTGATACAGGGCTATGGGTAGAGAGCGGGGCAGTGGGATTTGTTTGGGGACTGATACAGAGCTATGGGGAGAGAGTGGGGGACCGTGGGATTAGTTTGGGGATTGATACAGGGCTATGGGGAGACCGGGGGGGACAGTGGGATTAGTTTGGGGACTGATACAGGGCTATGGGGAGAGAGTGGGAGGCAGTGGGATTAGTTTGGGGACTGATACAGGGCTATGGGGAGAGAGCGGGGGACTGTGGGATTAGTTTGCGGACTGTTACAGCGCTATGGGGAGAGAGCGGGGACAGTGGGATTAGTTTGTAGACTGATACAGGGCTATGGGGAGAGAGTGGGGGACAGTGGGATTAGTTTGGGGACTGATACAGGGCTATGGGGAGAGAGCGGGGTCAGTGTGATTAGTTTGGGGACTGATACAGGGCTATGGGGAGAGCGCGGGGGGACAGTGGGATTAGTTTGGGGACTGATACAGGGCTATGGGTAGAGAGCGGGGCAGTGGGATTAGTTTGGGGACTGATCCAGGGCTATGGGGAGAGATTGGGGGACAGTGGGATTAGTTTGTGGACTGATACAGGGCTATGGGGAGAGAGAGGGGGACAGTGGGATAAGTTTGGGGACTGATACAAGGCTATGGGGAGAGAGTGGGGGGCAATGGGATTAGTTTGGGGACGAATACAGGTCTATGGGGTGAGAGCGGGGGTCAGAGGGATTAGTTTGGGGACTGATACAGGGCTATGGGGAGAGAGAGCGGGGACAGAGGGATTAGTTTGGAGACTGATACAGGGTTATGGGGAGAGAGCGGGGGGCAGTGGGATTAGTTTGGGGACTGATACAGGGCTATGGGGAGAGAGCGGGGGGGCAGTGGGATTAGTTTGGGGACTGATACAGGGCGATGGGGAAAGAGTGAGGGGGCAGTGGGATTAGTTTGGGGACTGATACAGGGCTATGGGGAGAGAGCTGGGGGGCAGTGGGATTAGTTTGGGGACTGATACAGGGCTATGGGGAGAGCGCGGGGGACAGTGGGATTAGTTTGGGGACTGATACAGGGCTATGGGGAGAGAGGGGGGACACTGGGATTAGTTTGGGGATTGATACAGGGCTATGGGGAGAGAGAGCGTGGACAGAGGGATGAGTTTGGAGACTGATACAGGGCTATGAGGAGAGCGGGGGGCAATGGGATTAGTTTGGGGACTGACACAGGGCTATGGGGAGTGCGGGGGACAGTGGGATTCGTTTGGGGACTGATACAAGGCTATGGGGAGAGCGTGGGGGGCAGTGGGATTAGTTTGGGGACTAATACACGTCTATGGGGAGAGAGCGGGTGGGCAGAGGGATTAGTTTGGGGACTGATACAGGGCTATGGGGAGAGAGCGGGGTCGGTGGGATTAGTTTGGGGACTGATGCAAGGCTATGGGGAGAGAGCGGGGTCAGTGGGATTAGTTTGGGGACTGATATAGGGCTATGGGGAGAGAGCGGGGACAGTGGGATTAGTTTGGGGACTGACACAGGGCTATGGGGAGAGAGCGGGGGTACAGTGGGATTAGTTTGGGGACTGATACAGGGCTATGGGGAGAGAGCGGGGACAGTGGGATTAGTTTGGGGACTGATACAGGGCTATGGGGAGAGCGCGGGGGGACAGTGGGATTAGTTTGGGGACTGATACAGGGCTATGAGGAGAGAGCGGGGCAGTGGGATTCGTTTGTGGACTGATACAGGGCTATGGGGAGAGAGTGGGGGACAGTGGGATTAGTTTGGGGACTGATATAGGGCTATGGGGAGAGAGAGCGGGGACAGTGGGATTAGTTTGGGGACTGATACAGGGCTATGGGGAGACAGAGAGAGAGAGGGGGACAGTGGGATTAGTTTGGGGATTGATACAGGGCTATGGGGAGAGAGCGGGGGGACAGTGGGATTAGTTTGGGGATTGATACAGGGCTATGGTGAGAGAGCAGAGACAGTGGGATTAGTTTGGGCGCTGATACAGGGCTATGGGGAGTGCGGGGGGGACAGTGGAATTAGTTTGGGGACTGATACAGGGCTATGGGGAGAGCTGGGGGGACAGTGGAATTAGTTTGGGGACTGATACAGGGCTATGGGCAGAGAGCGGGGACAGTGGGATTAGTTTGGGGGCTGATACAGGGCTATGGGGAGAGAGTGGGGACAGTGGGATTAGTTTGGGGACTTATACAGGGCTATGGGGAGAGCGCGGGTGGCAGAGGGATTAGTTTGGAGACTGATACAGGGCTATGGGGAGAGAGTGGGGACAGTGGGATTAGTTTGGGGACTGATACAGGGCTATGGGGAGAGAGCGGGGGGGCACTGGGATTAGTTTGGGGACTGATACAGGGCTATGGGGAGTGAGCGGGGACAGTGGGATTAGTTTGGGGACTGATACAGGGCTATGGGGAGAAAGCGGGGGACAGTGGGTTTGGTTTGGGGACTGATACAGGGCTATGGGGAGACAGCGGGGGACAGTGGGATTAGTTTGTAGACTGATACAGGGCTATGGGGAGAGAGCTGGGGCAGTGGGTTTGGTTTGGGGACTGATACAGGGCTATGGGGAGAGAGCGGGGGCAGTTGGTTTGGTTTGGGGACTGATACAGGGCTATGGGGAGAGAGCGGGGACAGTGGGATTAGTTTGGGGACTGATACAGGGCTATGGGGAGAGAGCTGGGGGGCAGTGGAATTAGTTTGGGGACTGATACAGGGCTATGGGGAGAGAGCGGGGACAGTGGGATTAGTTTGGGGACTGATACAGGGCTATGGGGAGAGAGCGGGGACAGTGGGATTAGTTTGGAGACTGATACAGGGCTATGGGGAGAGAGCTGGGGGGCAGTGGAATTAGTTTGGGGACTGATACAGGGCTATGGGGAGAGAGCGGGGACAGTGGGATTAGTTTGGGTACTGATACAGGGCTATGGGGAGAGAGCGGGGACAGTGGGATTAGTTTGGAGACTGATACAGGGCTATGGGGAGAGAGCGGGGACAGTGGGATTAGTTTGGAGACTGATACAGGGCTATGGGGAGAGAGCGGGGACAGTGGGATTAGTTTGGAGACTGATACAGGGTTAAGGTGAGAGAGCGGGGGTACAGTGGGATTAGTTTGTGGACTGATACAGGGCTATGGGGAGAGAGCGGGGTCAGTGTGATTAGTTTGGGGACTGATACAGGGCTATGGGGAGAGCGCGGGGGGACAGTGGGATTAGTTTGGGGACTGATACAGGGCTATGGGGAGAGAGCGGGGCAGTGGGATTAGTTTGTAGACTGATACAGGCCTATGGGGAGAGAGTGGGGGACAGTGGGATTAGTTTGGGAACTGATACAGGGCTGTGGGTAGAGAGCGGGGCAGTGGGATTAGTTTGGGAACTGATACAGGGCTATGGGTAGAGAGCGGGGCAGTGGGATTTGTTTGGGGACTGATACAGGGCTATGGGGAGAGAGTGGGGGACAGTGGGATTAGTTTGGGGATTGATACAGGGCTATGGGGAGAGCGGGGGGGACAGTGGGATTAGTTTGGGGACTGATACAGGGCTATGGGGAGAGAGTGGGAGGCAGTGGGATTAGTTTGGGGAATTATACAGGACTATGGGGAGAGAGCGGGTGTCAGAGGGATTAGTTTGGGGACTGATACAGGGCTTTGGGGAGAGAGCGGGGACAGTGGGATTAGTTTGGGGAATGATACAGGGCTATGGGGAGAGAGCGGGGGGGCAGTGGGATTAGTTTGGGGACTGATACAGGGCTATGGGGAGAGAGCGGGGGTGGCACTGGGATTAGTTTGGGGACTGATACAGGGCTATGGGGAGAGAGCGGGGGTGGCACTGGGAGTAGTTTGGGGACTGATACAGGGCTGTGGGGAGACAGAGAGAGAGGGGGACAGTGGAATTAGTTTGGGGACTGATACAGGGCTATGGGGAGAGAGCGGGGGACAGTGGGATTAGTTTGGGGAATTATACAGGACTATGGGGAGAGAGCGGGGGGCAGAGGGATTAGTTTGGGGACTGATACAGGGCTTTGGGGAGAGAGCGGGGACAGTGGGATTAGTTTGGGGAATGATACAGGGCTATGGGGAGAGAGCGGGGGGGCAGTGGGATTAGTTTGGGGACTGATACAGGGCTATGGGGAGAGAGCGGGGGTGGCACTGGGATTAGTTTGGGGACTGATACAGTGCTATGGGGACAGAGTGGGGGCGGTGGGATTAGTTTGGGGACTGATACAGGGCTATGGGGAGAGAGCGGGGGTGGCACTGGGAGTAGTTTGGGGACTGATACAGGGCTGTGGGGAGACAGAGAGAGAGGGGACAGTGGGATTAGTTTGGGGACTGATACAGGGTTATGGAGAGAGAGCTGGGGGCAGTGGGATTAGTTTGGAGACTGATACAGGGCTATGGGGAGAGAGCGGGGTGCAGTGGGATTAGTTTGGAGACTGATACAGGGCTATGGGGAGAGAGCGGGGACAGTGGGATTAGTTTGGGGACTGATACAGGGCTATGGGGAGAGAGAGCGGGGACAGTGGGATGAGTTTGGGGACTGATACATGGCTATGGGGAGAGAGCGGGGTCAGTGGGATTAGTTTGGGGTCTGATACAGGGCTATGCGGAGAGAGTGGGGACAGTGGGATTAGTTTGGGGACTGATACAGGGCTATGGGGAGAGAGAGGTGGCAGTGGGATTAGTTTGGGGACTGATACATGGCTATGGGGAGAGAGAGGGGGCAGTGGGATTAGTTTGGGGACTGATACAGGGCTATGGGGAGAGAGAGCGGGGACAGTGGGATGAGTTTGGGGACTGATACATGGCTATGGGGAGAGAGCGGGGTCAGTGGGATTAGTTTGGGGTCTGATACAGGGCTATGCGGAGAGAGTGGGGACAGTGGGATTAGTTTGGGGACTGATACAGGGCTATGGGGAGAGAGAGGTGGCCGTGGGATTAGTTTGGGGACTGATACATGGCTATGGGGAGAGAGAGGGGGCAGTGGGATTAGTTTGGGGACTGATACATGGCTATGGGGAGAGAGCGGGGTCAGTGGGATTAGTTTGGGGTCTGATACAGGGCTATGCGGAGAGAGTGGGGACAGTGGGATTAGTTTGGGGACTGATACAGGGCTATGGGGAGAGAGAGGTGGCAGTGGGATTAGTTTGGGGACTGATACAGGGCTATGGGGAGAGAGAGCGGGGACAGAGGGATTAGTTTGGAGACTGATACAGGGCTATGGTGAGAGAGCGCGGACAGTGGGGTTAGTTTGGAGACTGATACAGGGCAATGGGGAGAGAGCGGGGGACAGTGGGATTAGTTTGGAGACTGATACAGGGTTAAGGGGAGAGAGCGGGGGATAGTGGGATTAGTTTGGGGACTGATACAGGGCGATGGGGAGAGAGCGGGGGTCAGTGGGATTAGTTTGGGGACTAATACAGGGCTATGGGGAGAGAGAGCGGGGGGATAGTGGGATTAGTTTGGGGACTGATACAGGGCGATGGGGAGAGAGTGGGGGACAGTGGGATTAGTTTGGGGACTGATACAGGGCTATGGGGAGAGAGCGGGGACAGTGGGATTAGTTTGGGGACTGATACAGGGCTATGGGGAGAGAGCGGGGGGACAGTGGGATTAGTTTGGGGACTGATACAGGGCTATGGGGAGAGAGCGGGGACAGTGGGATTAGTTTGGGGACTTATACAGGGCTATGGGGAGAGAGCAGGGGACAGTGGGATAAGTTTGGGGACTGATACAAGGCTATGGAGAGAGAGCGGGGACAGTGGGATTAGTTTGGGGACTGATACAGGGCTATGGGGAGAGAGCGGTGACAGTGGGATTAGTTTGGGGACTGATACAGGGCTATGGGGAGAGAGCGGGGACAGTGGGATTAGTTTGGGGACTGATACAGGGCTATGGGGAGAGATCGGGGACAGTGGGATTAGTTTGGGGACTGATACAGGACTATGGGGAGAGAGAGGGGGCAGTGGGAATAGTTTGGGGACTGATACAGGGCTATGGGGAGAGAGCGGGGACAGTGGGATTAGTTTTGGAAATTGATATGACCGTCTGTCCTTTTCCCCAGGGACAGACCCCGAGAATGGTAGCTATATGTAAGTATTTTATGTCCTGTGTTGTGAATATTTGTGCTCATGTCTGGTGGTTGTCCTGTTAAAGTCATCTCTGGGTACTCCATCATTCCCCACATCAATTCCCAACCCCTTCCCGCTGAACATGGAGACCTTGGAGTGCAGGTTCATAGCTCCTTGAAAGTGGAGTCGCAGGTGGATAGGGTAGTGAAGGTTTGATGGGGGGACAGTGTAGAGGGAGCTTTACTCTGTATCTAACCCCGTGTTGTCCCTGTCCCTGGGCGAGTTTGATGGGGGGACAGTGTAGAGGGAGCTTTACTCTGTATCTAACCCCGTGCTGTCCCTGGGAGTGTTTGATGGGGGACAGTGTAGAGGGAGCTTTACTCTGTATCTAACCCCGTGCTGTCTCTGTCCCTGGGAGTGTTTGATGGGGGACAGTGTTGAGGGATCTTCACTCTGTATCTAACCCTGTGCTGTCGCTGGGAGTGTTTGATGGGGGACAGTGTAGAGGGAGCTGTACTCTGTATCTAACCCCGTGCTGTCCCTGTCCCTGGGAGTGTTTGATGGGGGGACAGTGTAGAGGGAGCTTTACTCTGTATCTAACCCCGTGCTGTCCCTGTCCCTGTCTCTCTCTATTACAGTGAGGTGTTACCAACAGGAAGCAGTGACCTGGATGTAGCCCCTCAGGATCAGGATCTGGGATCCTACGAAAATCTCCCGAGTGTGACAGCTATCGATGAGATGAGTGAGTCCACATTCCCGTTCCACACAGACACCGGGAGCACCGTGCACAGTTCCCCGTCTCTGTATCCCTCAGTCAGACCCACACCGGGAGCACCGTGCACAGTTCCCCGTCTCTGTATCCCTCAGTCAGACCCACACCGGGAGCACCGTGCACAGTTCCCCGTCTCTGTATCCCTCAGTCAGACCCACACCGGGAGCACTGTGCACAGTTCCCGTCTCTGTATCCCTCAGTCAGACCCACACCGGGAGCACAGTGCACAGTTCCCCGTCTCTGTATCCCTCAGTCAGACCCACACCGGGAGCACCGTGCACAGTTCCCCGTCTCTGTATCCCTCAGTCAGACCCACACCGGGAGCACCGTGCACAGTTCCCCGTCTCTGTATCCCTCAGTCAGACCCACACCGGGAGCACCGTGCACAGTTCCCGTCTCTGTATCCCTCAGTCAGACCCACACCGGGAGCACCGTGCACAGTTCCCGTCTCTGTATCCCTCAGTCAGACCCACACCGGGAGCACCGTGCACAGTTCCCGTCTCTGTGTCCCTCAGTCAGACCCACACCGGGAGCACCGTGCACAGTTCCCGACTCTGTGTCCCTCAGTCAGACCCACACCGGGAGCACGTGCACAGTTCCCCGTCTCTGTATCCCTCAGTCGGACCCACACCGGGAGCACCGTGCACAGTTCCCCGTCTCTGTATCCCTCAGTCAGACCCACACCGGGAGCACCGTGCACAGTTCCCGTCTCTGTATCCCTCAGTCAGACCCACACCGGGAGCACCGTGCACAGTTCCCCGTCTCTGTGTCCCTCAGTCAGACCCACACCGGGAGCACCGTGCACAGTTCCCGTCTCTGTATCCCTCAGTCAGACCCACACCGGGAGCACCGTGCACAGTTCCCCATCTCTGTATCCCTCAGTCAGACCCACACCGGGAGCACCGTGCACAGTTCCCGTCTCTGTATCCCTCAGTCAGACCCACACCGGGAGCACCGTGCACAGTTCCTGTCCCTGTATCCCTCAGTCGGACCCACACCGGGAGCACTGTGCACAGTTCCCCGTCTCTGTATCCCTCAGTCAGACCCACACCGGGAGCACCGTGCACAGTTCCCCGTCTCTGTATCCCTCAGTCAGACCCACACCGGGAGCACCGTGCACAGTTCCCCGTCTCTGTATCCCTCAGTCAGACCCACACCGGGAGCACCGTGCACAGTTCCCGTCTCTGTATCCCTCAGTCAGACCCACACCAGGAGCACCGTGCACAGTTCCCCGTCTCTGTGTCCCTCAGTCAGACCCACACCGGGAGCACCGTGCACAGTTCCCCGTCTCTGTATCCCTCACTCAGACCCACACCGGGAGCACCGTGCACAGTTCCCCGTCTCTGTATCCCTCAGTCAGACCCACACCGGGAGCACCGTGCACAGTTCCCGTCTCTGTATCCCTCAGTCAGACCCACACCGGGAGCACCGTGCACAGTTCCCCGTCTCTGTAACCCTCAGTCAGACCCACACCGGGAGCACCGTGCACAGTTCCCGTCTCTGTGTCCCTCAGTCAGACCCACACCGGGAGCACCGTGCACAGTTCCTGTCCCTGTATCCCTCAGTCAGACCCACACCGGGAGCACCGTGCACAGTTCCCTGTCTCTGTGTCCCTCAGTCAGACCCACACCGGGAGCACCGTGCACAGTTCCCCTCTCTGTATCCCTCAGTCAGACCCACACCGGGAGCACCGTGCACGTTCGCTGTCTCTGTATCCCTCAGTCAGACCCACACCGGGAGCACCGTGCACAGTTCCCGTCTCTGTATCCCTCATCAGACACACACCGGGAGCACCGTGCACAGTTCCCGTCTCTGTATCCCTCAGTCAGACCCACACCGGGAGCACCGTGCACAGTTCCCGTCTCTGTATCCCTCAGTCAGACCCACACCAGGAGCACCGTGCACAGTTCCCCATCTCTGTATCCCTCAGTCAGACCCACACCGGGAGCACCGTGCACAGTTCCCGTCTCTGTATCCCTCACTCAGACCCACACCGGGAGCACCGTGCACAGTTCCCGTCTCTGTATCCCTCAGTCAGACCCGCACCGGGAGCACCGTGCACAGTTCCCCGTCTCTGTATCCCTCAGTCAGACCCACACCGGGAGCACCGTGCACAGTTCCCGTCTCTGTATCCCTCAGTCAGACCCACACCGGGAGCACCGTGCACAGTTCCCGTCTCTGTGTCCCTCAGTCAGACCCACACCGGGAGCACCGTGCACAGTTCCTGTCCCTGTATCCCTCAGTCAGACCCACACCGGGAGCACCGTGCACAGTTCCCTGTCTCTGTGTCCCTCAGTCAGACCCACACCGGGAGCACCGTGCACAGTTCCCCTCTCTGTATCCCTCAGTCAGACCCACACCGGGAGCACCGTGCACGTTCGCTGTCTCTGTATCCCTCAGTCAGACCCACACCGGGAGCACCGTGCACAGTTCCCGTCTCTGTATCCCTCATCAGACACACACCGGGAGCACCGTGCACAGTTCCCGTCTCTGTATCCCTCAGTCAGACCCACACCGGGAGCACCGTGCACAGTTCCCGTCTCTGTATCCCTCAGTCAGACCCACACCGGGAGCACCGTGCACAGTTCCCCATCTCTGTATCCCTCAGTCAGACCCACACCGGGAGCACCGTGCACAGTTCCCCGTCTCTGTATCCCTCAGTCAGACCCACACCGGGAGCACCGTGCACAGTTCCCGTCTCTGTATCCCTCAGTCAGACCCACACCGGGAGCACCGTGCACAGTTCCCGTCTCTGTATCCCTCAGTCAGACCCACACCGGGAGCACCGTGCACAGTTCCCGTCTCTGTGTCCCTCAGTCAGACCCACACCGGGAGCACCGTGCACAGTTCCCGACTCTGTGTCCCTCAGTCAGACCCACACCGGGAGCACGTGCACAGTTCCCCGTCTCTGTATCCCTCAGTCGGACCCACACCGGGAGCACCGTGCACAGTTCCCCGTCTCTGTATCCCTCAGTCAGACCCACACCGGGAGCACCGTGCACAGTTCCCGTCTCTGTATCCCTCAGTCAGACCCACACCGGGAGCACCGTGCACAGTTCCCCGTCTCTGTGTCCCTCAGTCAGACCCACACCGGGAGCACCGTGCACAGTTCCCGTCTCTGTATCCCTCAGTCAGACCCACACCGGGAGCACCGTGCACAGTTCCCCATCTCTGTATCCCTCAGTCAGACCCACACCGGGAGCACCGTGCACAGTTCCCGTCTCTGTATCCCTCAGTCAGACCCACACCGGGAGCACCGTGCACAGTTCCTGTCCCTGTATCCCTCAGTCGGACCCACACCGGGAGCACTGTGCACAGTTCCCCGTCTCTGTATCCCTCAGTCAGACCCACACCGGGAGCACCGTGCACAGTTCCCCGTCTCTGTATCCCTCAGTCAGACCCACACCGGGAGCACCGTGCACAGTTCCCCGTCTCTGTATCCCTCAGTCAGACCCACACCGGGAGCACCGTGCACAGTTCCCGTCTCTGTATCCCTCAGTCAGACCCACACCAGGAGCACCGTGCACAGTTCCCCGTCTCTGTGTCCCTCAGTCAGACCCACACCGGGAGCACCGTGCACAGTTCCCCGTCTCTGTATCCCTCACTCAGACCCACACCGGGAGCACCGTGCACAGTTCCCCGTCTCTGTATCCCTCAGTCAGACCCACACCGGGAGCACCGTGCACAGTTCCCGTCTCTGTATCCCTCAGTCAGACCCACACCGGGAGCACCGTGCACAGTTCCCCGTCTCTGTAACCCTCAGTCAGACCCACACCGGGAGCACCGTGCACAGTTCCCGTCTCTGTGTCCCTCAGTCAGACCCACACCGGGAGCACCGTGCACAGTTCCTGTCCCTGTATCCCTCAGTCAGACCCACACCGGGAGCACCGTGCACAGTTCCCTGTCTCTGTGTCCCTCAGTCAGACCCACACCGGGAGCACCGTGCACAGTTCCCCTCTCTGTATCCCTCAGTCAGACCCACACCGGGAGCACCGTGCACGTTCGCTGTCTCTGTATCCCTCAGTCAGACCCACACCGGGAGCACCGTGCACAGTTCCCGTCTCTGTATCCCTCATCAGACACACACCGGGAGCACCGTGCACAGTTCCCGTCTCTGTATCCCTCAGTCAGACCCACACCGGGAGCACCGTGCACAGTTCCCGTCTCTGTATCCCTCAGTCAGACCCACACCGGGAGCACCGTGCACAGTTCCCCATCTCTGTATCCCTCAGTCAGACCCACACCGGGAGCACCGTGCACAGTTCCCGTCTCTGTATCCCTCACTCAGACCCACACCGGGAGCACCGTGCACAGTTCCCGTCTCTGTATCCCTCAGTCAGACCCGCACCGGGAGCACCGTGCACAGTTCCCCGTCTCTGTATCCCTCAGTCAGACCCACACCGGGAGCACCGTGCACAGTTCCCGTCTCTGTATCCCTCAGTCAGACCCACACCGGGAGCACCGTGCACAGTTCCCGTCTCTGTATCCCTCAGTCAGACCCACACCGGGAGCACCGTGCACAGTTCCCGTCTCTGTGTCCCTCAGTCAGACCCACACCGGGAGCACCGTGCACAGTTCCCGTCTCTGTGTCCCTCAGTCAGACCCACACCGGGAGCACCGTGCACAGTTCCCCGTCTCTGTATCCCTCAGTCGGACCCACACCGGGAGCACCGTGCACAGTTCCCCGTCTCTGTATCCCTCAGTCAGACCCACACCGGGAGCACCGTGCACAGTTCCCGTCTCTGTATCCCTCAGTCAGACCCACACCGGGAGCACCGTGCACAGTTCCCCGTCTCTGTGTCCCTCAGTCAGACCCACACCGGGAGCACCGTGCACAGTTCCCGTCTCTGTATCCCTCAGTCAGACCCACACCGGGAGCACCGTGCACAGTTCCCCATCTCTGTATCCCTCAGTCAGACCCACACCGGGAGCACCGTGCACAGTTCCCGTCTCTGTATCCCTCAGTCAGACCCACACCGGGAGCACCGTGCACAGTTCCTGTCCCTGTATCCCTCAGTCGGACCCACACCGGGAGCACTGTGCACAGTTCCCCGTCTCTGTATCCCTCAGTCAGACCCACACCGGGAGCACCGTGCGCAGTTCCCCGTCTCTGTATCCCTCAGTCAGACCCACACCGGGAGCACCGTGCACAGTTCCCGTCTCTGTACCCCTCAGTCAGACCCACACCGGGAGCACCGTGCACAGTTCCCCGTCTCTGTGTCCCTCAGTCAGACCCACACCGGGAGCACCGTGCACAGTTCCCCGTCTCTGTATCCCTCAGTCAGACCCACACCGGGAGCACCGTGCACAGTTCCCCGTCTCTGTATCCCTCAGTCAGACCCACACCGGGAGCACCGTGCACAGTTCCCGTCTCTGTGTCCCTCAGTCAGACCCACACCGGGAGCACCGTGCACAGTTCCCCGTCTCTGTATCCCTCAGTCAGACCCACACCGGGAGCACCGTGCACAGTTCCCCGTCTCTGTATCCCTCAGTCAGACCCACACCGGGAGCACCGTGCACAGTTCCCCGTCTCTGTATCCCTCAGTCAGACCCACACCGGGAGCACCGTGCACAGTTCCCCGTCTCTGTGTCCCTCAGTCAGACCCACACCGGGAGTGTGAGGGAGTGTTGGAGAGTGTGTCTGGACAATGGGCATAGGGAGTGAGCGAGAGTTGGATCTTCGGGAAGTGAAGGAGGGTCAGGAGAGCGAGCTAGTATTGCAGAACGATCACCAGATTCTCTCCCCAACCCTGTCTCCCTGTCGGTAACTGTCTCTCTGATTTCCAACACAGTGGTGATCTCCGATGAAAACGATTATGAAAATATTTTTCCGAACTGACACCGGACAGTAAGGAAGTGATGGATGATAAATCCCTGCGGTGATGGGAATTCTCACGGACTGGAATGGAGAACAGCCATATCCTGCAGTGAAAATATCTTCATGTCTGGAACTACACATTCTCCCCATCTCTCTCTCTCTCGCTCTCTCTCTTTCCCTCTCTCTCTCTCAGGGAGATATCTGTCCACTGACTGGTGTCTCTCAGTCCCCCCTCTCTCGCTCTCTCTCTCTCTCTCAGGGAGATATCTGTACACTGACTGGGGTCTGTACATTGCTTAATTTGTGAATAAAGGCGTTTTCGGACATTAAGGACTTTGAAAAAATACAATAATTCTGTCTTACGCACATCAATGGTCAGAGTTAATGTTCAGGTCAGGGGGGTTACAGAGATAGGGAGGGGGTGTAGGGGGTTACAGAGACAGGGAGGGGGTGCAGGGGGTTACAGAGATAGGGAAGGGGGTGTAGGGGGGTTACAGAGATAGGGAGGGGGGTGTAGGGGGTTACAAAGATAGGGAGGGGGTGTAGGGGGTTACAGAGATAGGGAGGGGGGTGTAGGGGGGTTACAGAGATGGGGGGGTGCAGGGGGTTACAGAGACAGGGAGGGAGTGTGGGGGGTTACAGAGATAGCGAGGGGGTGTAGGGGGTTACAGAGATAGGGAGGGGGGTGTAGGGGGGTTACAGAGATAGGGAGGGGGTGCAGGGGGTTACAGAGATAGGGAGGGAGTGTTGGGGGTTACAGAGATAGCGAGGGGGTGTAGGGGGGTTACAGAGATAGGGAGGGGGTGTAGGGGGGTTACAGAGATAGGGAGGGGGTGTAGGGGGTTACGGAGATAGGGAGGGGGAGTAGGGGGGTTACAGAGATAGGGAGGGGGTACAGGGGGTTACAGAGATAGGTAGGGGGTACAGGGGGTTTCAGAGATAGGGAGGGGGTGTTGGGGGTTACAGAGATAGCGAGGGGGTGTGGGGGGGTTACAGGGATAGGGAGGGGGTGTAGGGGGTTACAGAGATAGGGAGGGGGTGTCGGGGGTGACAGAGTTAGGGAGGGGGTGTAGGGGGGTTACAGGGATAGGGAGGGGGTGTAGGGGGTTACAGAGATAGGGAGGGGGTGTAGGGGGTTACAGGGATAGGGAGGGGGTATAGGGGGGTTACAGAGATAGGGAGGGGATGTAGGGGGTTACAGAGATAGGGAGGGGGTGTAGGGGGTTACAGGGATAGGGAGGGGGTGTAGGGGGGTTACAGGGATAGGGAGGGGGTGTAGGGGGTGACAGAGATAGGGAGGGGGTATAGGGGGGTTACAGAGATAGGGAGGGGGTGTAGGGGGTTACAGAGATAGGGAGGGGGTGTAGGGGGGTTACAGGGATAGGGAGGGGGTGTAGGGGGTGACAGAGATAGGGAGGGGGTTAGGGACTGGATGGGTCTCTCCAGTCTCTCTCTCTCTCCCTCCCTCTCTCTGTCTGCCGTCAGTTTGTTGACCATCCCTGATGTCCTCAGTTTGCTCTGTGCTTCGGGAAGTGCAGGGGAGGGCTGTCCCTCCCGGTCACTGGACTCTGCCCCCGTGTCTGCGTGTTCGATCGCAGCTCCCTCGCTGTGCACTCAGCTCCTGGTACTCCCTCCCTGCGTTCTCCCAGGCCCCGGGCCAGCCTACTCCGACATGCAGGCTTCACTGCTCCTGCTAGGCCTCACGTTGGCTCTCCAGCCCTCACACTCAGGTAGGCCCGGACCCCGGGAGAGAGGGAGGAGGGAGGGTCAGGCCCCTCATTCCTAGGTAGGCCCGGACCCCGGGAGAGAGGGAGGAGGGAAGGTCAGGCCCCTCACTCCTAGGTAGGCCCGGACCCTGGGAGAGAGGGAGGAGGGAAGGTCTAGTCTCTCACTCCCAGGTAGGCCCGGATCCCAGGAGAGAGGGAGGAGGGAGGGTCAGGCCTCTCACTCCCAGGTAGGCCCGGACCCCGGGAGACAGGGAGGAGGGAGAGTCAGGCCCCTCACTCCCAGGTAGGCATTAACCCCGGGAGAGAGGGAGGAGGGAGGGTCAGGCCCCTCACTCCCAGGTAGGCCCGGAGCCCGGGAGAGAGGGAGGAGGGAGGGTCAGGCCCCTCACTCCCAGGTAGGCACGGACCCCGGGAGAGAGGGAGGAGGGAGGGTCAGGCCTTTCACTCCCAGGTAGGCCCGGACCCCGGGAGAGAGGGAGGAGGGAGGGTCAGGCCTCTCACTCCCAGGTAGGCCCGGACCCCGGGAGAGAGGGAGGAGGGAGGGTCAGGCCTCTCACTCCCAGGTAGGCCTGGACCCCGGGAGAGAGGGAGGAGGGAGGGTCAGGCCTCTCACTCCCAGGTAGGCCTGGACCCCGGGAGAGAGGGAGGAGGGAGGGTCAGGCCCCTCAATCCGAGGTAGGCCCGGACCCCGGGAGAGAGGGAGGAGGGAAGGTCAGGCCCCTCACTCCCAGGTAGGCCCGGACCCCAGAGAGAGGGAGGAGGGAGGGTCAGGCTCCTCACTCCCAGGTAGGCCCGGACCCCGGGAGAGAGGGAGCAGGGAGGGTCAGGTCCCTCAATCCCAGGTAGGCCCGGACCCCGGGAGAGAGGGAGGAGGGAGGGTCAGGCCTCTCACTCCCAGGTAGGCCCGGACCCCGGGAGAGAGGGAGGAGGGAGGGTCAGGCCTCTCACTCCCAGGTAGGCCCGGACCCCGGGAGAGAGGGAGGAGGGAGGGTCAGGCCCCTCACTCCCAGGTAGGCCCAGACCCCGGGAGAGAGGGAGGAGGGAGGGTCAGGCCTCTCACTCCCAGGTAGGCCTGGACCCCGGGAGAGAGGGAGGAGGGAGGGTCAGGCCCCTCAATCCGAGGTAGGCCTGGACCCCGGGAGAGAGGGAGGAGGGAAGGTCAGGCCCCTCACTCCCAGGTAGGCCCGGACCCCAGAGAGAGGGAGGAGGGAGGGTCAGGCTCCTCACTCCCAGGTAGGCCCGGACCCCGGGAGAGAGGGAGGAGGGAGGGTCAGGCCTCTCACTCCCAGGTAGGCCTGGATCCCGGGAGAGAGGGAGGAGGGAGGGTCAGGCCTCTCACTCCCAGGTAGGCCTGGACCCCGGGAGAGAGGGAGGAGGGAGGGTCAGGCCCCTCAATCCGAGGTAGGCCCGGACCCCGGGAGAGAGGGAGGAGGGAAGGTCAGGCCCCTCACTCCCAGGTAGGCCCGGACCCCAGAGAGAGGGAGGAGGGAGGGTCAGGCTCCTCACTCCCAGGTAGGCCCGGACCCCGGGAGAGAGGGAGCAGGGAGGGTCAGGTCCCTCAATCCCAGGTAGGCCTGGACCCCGGGAGAGAGGGAGGAGGGAGGGTCAGGCCTCTCACTCCCAGGTAGGCCCGGACCCCGGGAGAGAGGGAGGAGGGAGGGTCAGGCCTCTCACTCCCAGGTAGGCCCGGACCCCGGGAGAGAGGGAGGAGGGAGGGTCAGGCCCCTCACTCCCAGGTAGGCCCAGACCCCGGGAGAGAGGGAGGAGGGAGGGTCAGGCCTCTCACTCCCAGGTAGGCCTGGACCCCGGGAGAGAGGGAGGAGGGAGGGTCAGGCCCCTCAATCCGAGGTAGGCCCGGACCCCGGGAGAGAGGGAGGAGGGAAGGTCAGGCCCCTCACTCCCAGGTAGGCCCGGACCCCAGAGAGAGGGAGGAGGGAGGGTCAGGCTCCTCACTCCCAGGTAGGCCCGGACCCCGGGAGAGAGGGAGCAGGGAGGGTCAGGCCCCTCAATCCCAGGTAGGCCCGGACCCCGGGAGAGAGGGAGGAGGGAGGGTCAGGCCTCTCACTCCCAGGTAGGCCCGGACCCCGGGAGAGAGGGAGGAGGGAGGGTCAGGCCTCTCACTCCCAGGTAGGCCCGGACCCCGGGAGAGAGTGAGGAGGGAGGGTCAGGCTCCTCACTCCCAGGTAGGCCCAGACCCCGGGAGAGAGGGAGGAGGGAGGGTCAGGCCCCTCACTCCCAGGTAGGCCTGGACCCCGGGAGAGAGGGAGGAGGGAGGGTTAGGCCTCACACTCCCAGGTAGGCCCGGACCCCGGGAGAGAGGGAGGAGGGAGGGTCAGGCCCCTCACTCCTAGGTAGGCCCGGATCCCGGGAGAGAGGGAGGAGGGAAGGTCAGGTCTCTCACTCCCAGGTAGGCCCGGATCCCAGGAGAGAGGGAGGAGGGAGGGTCAGGCCTCTCACTCCCAGGTAGGCCTGGACCCTGGGAGAGAGGGAGGAGGGAGGGTCAGGCCCCTCACTCCCAGGTAGGCCCGGACCCCGGGACAGAGGGAGGAGGGGGGGTCAGGCCCCTCACTCCCAGGTAGGCCCGGACCCCGGGACAGAGGGAGGAGGGAGGGTCAGGCCCCTCACTCCCAGGTAGGCCCAGACCCCGGGAGAGAGGGAGGAGGGAGGGTCAGGCCTCTCACTCCCAGGTAGGCCCGGACCCCGGGAGAGAGGGAGCAGGGAGGGTCAGGCCTCTCACTCCCAGGTAGGCATGGACCCCGGGAGAGAGGGAGGAGAGGCCCAGCCTGACCTATAGGTCTCTGTGAGCCTCAGAGATAAAGGATGGGGGCCAGGGGCCAGGGGTCAGGGGTCAGGGGTCAGGGTGGATAGACGGAGGGAGGGACAGCTAGGTAGGCCTCAGCTCTCACTCCAGCTCCCAGGACAGGGGGGTATGACAGGGAGAGAGGGGATGGAGGGTCGTGTTTACAAATAGACCCCTCTCAGAGAGAGAGAGAGAGAGAGCAGACAGTGTGTGACAGAGAGAGAGAGAGAGAGGAGACAGTGTGTGACAGAGAGAGAGAGAGAGAGAGCAGACAGTGTGCAACAGAGAGAGAGCAGACAGCGTTTGACTGAGAGAGCAGACAGTGTGTGACAGAGAGAGAGAGCAGACGGAGTGTGACAGAGAGAGCAGACAGTGTGTGACAGAGAGTGAGAGAGGGAGAGAGCAGACAGAGGGTGACAAAGAGAGAGCAAGACAGTGAGAGAGAGAGAGAGACCAGACAGTGTATGACAGAGAGAGAGACCGAGAGAGAGCAGTGTGTGACAGAGAGAAAGAGAGCAGACAGTGTGTGACAGAGAGAGAGAGAGAGAGCAGAGAGTGAGTGACAGAGAGAAAGAGAGCATGCAGTGTCTGACAGAGAGAGAGAGCAGACAGTGTGTGACACAGAGAGAAAATGAGAGCAGAAATTGTGTGACAAAGAGATAGAGAGAGCAGACAGTGTGTTACAGAGAGAGACCGAGAGAGAGCAGTGTGTGACAGAGAGAGAGAGCAGACAGAGTGTGACAGAGTGAGAAAGAGCAGTGAGTGTGTGACAGAGAGAGAGCAGACAGTGTGTAACAGCGAGAGAGAGCAGACGGAGTGTGACAGAGAGAGAGCAGACAGAGTGTGACAGAGAGTGAGAGAGGGAGAGTGCAATGTGTGACAGAGAGAGAGCAGAGAGTGTGTAACAGTGAGAGAGAGCAGACGGAGTGTGACAGAGAGAGAGAGAGAGAGAGATTAGACAGTGTGTGTCAGAGAGAGCGACCAGACAGTATGTGACACAGAGAGAGAGAGCAGACAGCGTGTGACAGAGCAAGAGAGCAGACTGTGTGTGACAGTGAGAGAGGGAGAAAGCAGACAGTGTGTGACAGAGAGAGAGAGAGCAGACAGCGTGTGACAGAGAGCAGACAGTGTGTGACAGAGAGTGTGAGAGAGAGCAGTGTGTAACAGAGAGAGAGAGAGAGAGAGAGAAGACAGTGTGTAACAGTGAGAGAGCAGTGTGTAACAGAGAGAGAGAGAGAGAGAGCAGACAGTGTGTGACAGAGAGAGAGCAGACAGTGTGTGACAGAGAGAGAGCAGACAGTGTGTAACAGTGAGAGAGAGAGAGCAGACAGTGTGTGACACAGAGAGAGAGCAGACAGAGTGTGACACAGAGAGAGAGCAGACAGTGTGTGACAGAGAGAGAGCAGACAGTGTGTAACAGTGAGAGAGAGAGAGAGCAGACAGTGTGTGACACAGAGAGAGAGCAGACAGAGTGTGACACAGAGAGAGAGCAGACAGTGTGTGACAGAGAGAGAGCAGACAGTGTGTGACAGAGAGAGAGCAGACAGTGTGTGACAGAGAGAGCAAACAGTGTGTGACAGAGAGAGAGCAGACAGTGTGTGACAGAGAGAGAGCAGATAGTGTGTGACAGAGAGAGAGCAGACGGAGTGTGACAGAGAGAGCAGACAGCATATGACAGAGAGTGAGAGAGGGAGAGAGCAGACAGCGTGTGTCAGAGAGTGAGATCAGACATTGTATGATAGAGAGGGAGGGAGCAGTGTGTGACAGAGAGAGAAAGAGAGAGAGCAGACAGTGTGTGTCAGAAAGAGCGACCAGACAGTGTGTGACACAGACAGAGCGAGAAGACAGTGTGTAACAGAGAGTGAGCAGACAGTGTGACAGTGAGAGAGAGCAGAAAGTGTGTGACAGAGAGAGCAGACAGTGTGTGACCCAGAGAGAGAGAGCAGACAGAGGGTGACAAAGAGAGAGCAAGACAGTGAGAGACAGAGTGAGAGAGAGAGAGAGACCAGACAGTGTATGACAGAGAGAGAGACCGAGAGAGAGCAGTGTGTGACAGAGAGAAAGAGAGCAGACAGAGTGTGACAGAGAGAGAGGGAGAGAGAGAGAGCAGAGAGTTAGTGACAGAGAGAATGAGAGCAGACAGAGTGTGACAGAGAGAGAGAGCAGACAGAGTGTGACACAGAGAGAGAGAGAGCAGACAGTGTGTGACAGAGAGAGCAGACAGTGTGTGACAGAGAGAGAGCAGACAGTGTGTGACAGAGAGAGCAGACAGTGTGTGACAGAGAGAGAGCAGACAGTGTGTCACAGTGAGAGAGAGAGAGAGCAGACAGTGTGTGACACAGAGAGAGAGCAGACAGTGTGTAACAGTGAGAGAGAGAGAGCAGACAGTGTGTGACAGAGAGAGCAGACAGTGTGTGACAGAGAGAGAGCAGACAGTGTGTAACAGTGAGAGAGAGAGAGAGCAGACAGTGTGTGACACAGAGAGAGAGAGCAGACAGTGTGTAACAGTGAGAGAGAGAGAGCAGACAGTGTGTGACACAGAGAGAGAGCAGACAGTGAATGACACAGAGAGCAGACAGTGTGTGACACAGAGAGAGAGCAGACAGTGTGTAACAGTGAGAGAGAGAGAGCAGACAGTGTGTGACACAGAGAGAGAGCAGACAGTGTGTAACAGTGAGAGAGCAGACAGTGTGTGACAGAGAGAGAGAGAGCAGATAGTGTGTAACAGTGAGAGAGCAGACAGTGTGTGACAGAGTGTGAGAGAGAGCAGTGTGTAACAGAGAGAGAGCAGACAGTGTGTGACACAGAGAGAGAGCAGACAGTGTGTGACACAGAGAGAGAGCAGACAGTGTGTAACAGTGAGAGAGCAGACAGTGTGTGTCAGAGAGAGAGAACAGACAGTGTGTAACAGTGAGAGAGCAGACAGTGTGTGTCAGAGAGAGAGAGCAGACAGTGTGTAACAGTGAGAGAGCAGACAGTGTGTGACAGAGTGTGAAAGAGAGCAGTGTGTAACAGAGAGAGAGAAGACAGTGTGTAACAATGTGAGAGAGAGCAGACGGAGTGTGACAGAGAGAGAGAGCAGACAGTGTGTGACACAGAGATAGAGGGAGAACAGACAGTGTGTGACAGAGAGAGAGAGAGAGTAGACAGTATGTGACAGTGAGAGAGAGAGAGCAGACAGTGTGTGACAGAGAGTGTGAGAGAGAGCAGTGTGTAACAGAGAGAGAGAAGACAGTGTGTAACAGTGTGTGACACAGAGAGAGCAGACGGAGTGTGACAGAGAGAGAGAGCAGACGGTGTGTGTTGGTGAGAGAGCAGACGGTGTGTGTTGGTGAGAGAGCAGACGGTGTGTGTTGGTGAGGGAGCAGACGGTGTGTGTTGGTGAGAGAGCAGACGGTGTGTGTTGGTGAGGGAGCAGACGGTGTGTGTTGGTGAGAGAGCAGACGGTGTGTGTTGGTGAGGGAGCAGACGGTGTGTGTTGGTGAGAGAGCAGACGGTGTGTGTTGGTGAGGGAGCAGACGGTGTGTGTTGGTGCCCTGCAGTGGCGCTGTGCCCACGGACCGAACGGCTGGCGGGGGGCTGGGTGCAGTACCCCGAGCAGACAGCAGTAGGCAGCGTGCTGAGTTACCGGTGTGCCGAGGGCATGCGGCCGTACCCCCTCAGCTGGAGAGTCTGTCTCAGCTCCGACAGATGGAGTCACCTCCGAAACTCCTTCGGGGAGCGGGCCCGCTCCGCCAAGTGTGTCCGTGAGTAACTCGCACACTCCCTCCATCCCCCTCTCCCTCACACTCCCTCCATCCCCCTCTCCCTCACACTCCCTCCATCCCCCTCTCCCTCCCCCTGTCACACTCCCTCCGTCCCCCTCTCCCTCACACTCCCTCCATCCCCCTCTCCCTCAC
The DNA here is from genome assembly GCF_020745735.1 of Hemiscyllium ocellatum. NCBI lineage: Eukaryota > Metazoa > Chordata > Chondrichthyes > Orectolobiformes > Hemiscylliidae > Hemiscyllium > Hemiscyllium ocellatum. The sequence continues at coordinate 114,491 of NW_026869270.1, read as the reverse complement.
ACTCCCTCCATCCCCCTCTCCCTCACACTCCCTCCGTCCCCCTCTCCCTCACACTCCCTCCATCCCCGACGCTCTCACACTCCCTCCATCCCCGACACTCTCACACTCCCTCCATCCCCCTCTCCCTCACACTCCCTCCATCCCCGACGCTCTCACACTCCTTCCATCCCCGACTCTCTCACACTCCCTCCATCCCCCTCTCCCTCCCCCTGTCACACTCCCTCCATCCCCAACTCCCTCACACTCCCTCCATCCCCCTCTCCCTCACACTCCCCCCATCCCCATCTCTCTCACACTCCCTCCATCCCCATCTCTCTCCCTCTCTCACACACTCCCTCCATCCCCATCTCTCTCCCTCTCTCACACTCTCTCCATCCCCCTCTCCCTCCCTCACTCACACTCCCTCCATCCCCGTCTCTCTCACACTCCCCCCATCCCCATCTCTCTCACACTCCCTCCATCCCCATCTCTCTCCCTCTCTCACACACTCCCTCCATCCCCATCTCTCTCCCTCTCTCACACTCTCTCCATCCCCCTCTCCCTCCTTCACTCACACTCCCTCCATCCCCGTCTCTCTCACACTCCCCCCATCCCCATCTCTCTCACACTCCCCCCATCCCCATCTCTCTCACACTCTCTCCATCCCCCTCTCCCTCCCTCACTCACACTCCCCCCATCCCCATCTCTCTCACACTCTCTCCATCCCCCTCTCCCTCCCTCACTCACACTCCCTCCATCCCCGTCTCTCTCACACTCCCCCCATCCCCATCTCTCTCACACTCCCTCCATCCCCCTCTCCCTCCCTCACTCACACTCCCTCCATCCCCGTCTCTCTCCCTCTCTCACATTCCCTCCATCCCCGTCTCTCTCACGTACTGTCCTTCCATCGCTCGGTCGTTGTCTCTCCCTCTCTCCCTGTCTCTCTATCTCACTCCTTCCTTCCTGCCCTCCCTCTCCACATTCCCCACCACCCTTTCTTTCTCTCAGTCTCTCACTTCATCCCTTTCTCTCGCCCTCCCTCGCTCTCTCTCACGACCCTCTCATCTGCCTCTCTCTCACCCTCGCTTGCCCATCCCCCCCTCTCTCTCTCTCTCTCTCTCTCGCTCGCTCGCTCTCTATCTCCATGAGAGAATCTCTGTCTCTCCTTCTCTTTATCCCTCTCTCTCCACATACCTCTACCTCTCTCTGTATCTCTGTCTCTCTCATTCCATCTCTGTATCTCTCCCTCCCTCTCTCTCTCTTTCCCTCTCTCACCTTCCTCCTCAATCTCTCTTTATCTCTTCAGCCAGTTCAGTCTCTCTCTCTCTCTCTCTGTCTCTTTCACTCTCTCTCTCTCTCTGTCTCTCTTTCTCTCTCACTCTCTCTCTTTCTCTCTCTCTCTCTCTCTCACCTTCCTCCTCAATCTCTCTCTATCTCTTCAGCCAGTTCAGTCTCTCTCTCTCTCTCTCTGTCTCTCTCACTCTCTCTCTCTGCCTGTCTCTCTCTCTCTCTCTGTCTCTCTCTCTCTCTCTCTCTGTCTCTCTCTGTCTCTCACTCTCTCTCTCTTTCTCTCTCTCTCTCTCTCTCTCACACCTTTCACCTCAATCTATCTTTATCGTTTCAGCCAGTTCTCTCTCTCTTTCTCTCTCTCTTTCTCTCTCTCCACCTCTGTATTATACACTCTCTCTTTCTCTCTCTCTCTTGTTCTCTCTCTCCACCTCTGTATTACACACACTTTCTCTCTCTCTCTCTCTCTGTCACTCTCTCTCTCTGTCTGTCTCTCTCTCTGTCTGTCTCTCTCTCTCTCTCTCTCTGTCTCTCTGTCTCTCTTTCTCTCTCACTCTCTCTCTCTCGTTCTCTCTCTCCACCTCTGTATTACACACACTTTCTCTCTCTCTCTCTCTCTCTCTCTCTCTCTGTCACCTTCCACCTCAATCTATCTTTATCGTTTCAGCCAGTTCTCTCTCTCTCTCTTTCTCTCTCTCTCTCCACCTCTGTATTACACACTCTCTCTTTCTCTCTCTCTCTCTCTCTCTCTCTCCCCTTTCCCCTGCTGAGAGGGGACATTGAAAAGGAGTGTGCGCGGGGAGGGGGTGTGGGGGGAGTGCGGGAGAGATTGTGGAAGGGGAGAGGGGTCTGGGAGGGGAGGGAGAATCCAAGAGCCACTGGAACTGGGGGGGGGGGGAGCTGCAGATCAGGGAACGCCAGGGGATGAGGGACGGGAACGAAATATCCGGGGAAGAGGGCAGTGCCGATCGGAAGTGGAGGCCGAGGGGGTGAGAGACAGGGGGAGAGAGAGAGCGCGGACTCTCGGTAGGAAGGGTTGGAATGAGACGGGAAGGCAGAGACTGGGAGGGGTGGGATTATCCGCCAAGGGGAGGGGGGGGAAGGAGGCAGTTCCAACTCAACGAGAGGGTGGCGTTGGAAAAGCAGGAAAACGACGTTCCAAGCATGGGGCACTACGGGACAATTTCCCCACAGCCAATCCCACCCTAACCTGTACATCCCTGGGCACTACGGGACAATTTCCCCACAGCCAATCCCACCCTAACCTGTACATCCCCGGGCACTACGGGACAATTTCCCCACAGCCAATCCCAACCTTACCTGTACATCCCTGGGCACTACGGGACAATTTCCCCACAGCCAATCCCACCCTAACCTGCACATCCCTGGGCACTACTGGACAATTTCCCCACGGCCAATCCACCCTAACCTGTACATCCCTGGGCACTACGGGACAATTTCCCCACGGCCGACCCACCCTAACCTGCACATCCCTGGGCACTACGGGACAATTTCCCCCACGGCCAACCCACCCCTAACCTGTACATCCCTGGGCACTACGGGACAATTTCCCCACGGCCAACCCACCCTAACCTGTACATCCCTGGGCACTACGGGACAATTTCCCCACGGCCAATCCCACCCTAACCTGCACATCCCTGGGCACTACGGGACAATATCCCCACGGCCAATCCCACCCTAACCTGCACATCCCTGGGCACTACGGGACAATTTCCCCACGGCCAACCCACCCTAACCTGTACATCCCTGGGCACTACGGGACAATTTCCCCACGGCCAATCCCACCCCTAACCTGCACATCCCTGGGCACTACGGGACAATTTCCCCCACGGCCAACCCACCCCTAACCTGCACATCCCTGGGCACTACGGGACAATTTCCCCCACGGCCAACCCACCCCTAACCTGCACATCCCTGGGCACTACGGGACAATTTCCCCACGGCCAATCCCACCCTAACCTGCACATCCCTGGGCACTATGGGACAATTTCCCCACGGCCAATCCCACCCGAACTGTTTATAACATCATGAGGGGGGGGACATGGATAGGGTAAATAGACAAGGTCTTTTCCCCCTGGGGTGGGGGAGAGGGAGAGTCCAGAACTCGAGGGGGAGAGGGGAGAGAGTGAAAAGGGGTAACTTTTCCCCCCCCAGAGGGTGGTGCGTGTGTGGGAGGGGCTGCCAGAGGAAGGGGTGGGGGCTGGGGGCAATGCCAACATTGAAAAGGGGGATGGGGAGGGGAACAGGAAGGGGTTAGAGGGAGAGGGGCCAAGTGCTGGCAAACGGGGGACTGGGTTAGGTTAGGGATATCCGGGCCAGCACGGGACGGGGTGGGGCCGAAGGGCCTGTTTCCGCGCTTGTACCTTCCGGCTAACAGGACAGGGCGCGGATCGAGGGAGAGCGGGTAGCGGGATGAGGTTGGCGGGAAGGCGTGACTCAAGAGAGGGAGGCTGACGGAGGCTAGGCGAATGCAAGCTCAGCTGAGCGCGGGTGCTCCCTTCGGCAGCCTACACGTGCGTGGCTCCCACCTACATCAGGAACGGTTCCTTCCGGCCTCGGAAACTCAGCTACGCCGTCAATGACACTGTCACCTTCGAGTGTCGGGAAGGATTCCAGCTCCTGGGCTCCGTGGCCAGGACCTGCCTGGCTAACGGCCGCTGGAGCGGATCGACCACGGTCTGCGATGACGGAGGCGAGTAGGCCGAGCCCCCTTCCTTCCCCCATCTCCCCTCTTCCCCGGGGGGAACGGGGCAGAGCGCCGGAACTTTAGGCCCAGGCTTCATTCCGGGCCCACGCGGAGACATTGAGGCCCAGGCTCAGTTTGAGGCCTAGCACTAAGTTGGCCAAAATTACACCGGGTCAGGCTCACATGAGGAAATATAGGCCCAGGCTCAGTTTGGGGCCTAGCACTACGTTGGCCAATATTACACCAGGTCAGGCTCACACGAGGAAATTTAGGCTCAGTTTCGGGCCTCGCATTGAGTTGGCCAATATTACACCAGGACAGGCCCACACGGGGAAATATAGGCCCAGGTTCAGTTTGGGGCCTACCACTAAGTTGGCCAATATTACACCATGTCAGGCCCACACGGGGAAATATAGGCCCAGGTTCAGTTTGGGGCCTACCACTAAGTTGGCCAATATTACACCAGGACAGGCCCACACGGGGGAAATATAGGCCCAGGCTCAGTTTGGGGCCTACCACTAAGTTGGCCAATATTACACCAGGACAGGCCCACACGGGGGAAATATAGGCCCAGGCTCAGTTTGGGGCCTAGTGCTGAGTTGGCCAATATTACACCATGTCAGGCCCACACAGGGGAAATATAGGCCCAGGTTCAGTTTGGGGCCTACCACTAAGTTGGCCAATATTACACCAGGTCAGGCCCACACAGGGGAAATATAGGCCCAGGCTCAGTTTGGGGCCTAGCACTGAGTTGGCCAAAATTACACCAGGTCAGGCCCACACGGGGAAATATAGGCCCAGGCTCAGTTTGGGGCCTAGTGCTGAGTTGGCCAATATTACACCAGGTCAGGCCCACACAGGGGTAATATCGGCCCGGTAAATGTACAGAGTGTTTTGTTCAAGCCTGCAGGATGAGCTAAGGGGAGGCCGAGAGGCGAACTGATGTCTGGGTTTATTCTGTCACAGGCTCACTCTGCCCTGATCCGGGAATTCCGGTCGGAGGGAGTAGGAAAGGAGACAGCTACAATGAGGGGGACGTGGTGACGTATATCTGTTTCTCGAAGTTGGTGTTAAGGGGATCAGCGACCAGGAGATGTGAGAAGACTGGAAGGTGGCAGGGGACAGAGGCAACGTGTGAACGTAATGGGACTTTAGCTACTCTCCCACTACACTACCATCCCCAATGTCACAAACTCCCAGGGCAGGGTCAGATACAGGGTAACGCTCTCTCTACACTGTCCACCCTCCCCCATCAAACACTCCCAGGGACAGGGACAGCACGGGGTTAGATACAGAGTAAAGCTCCCTCTACCCTGTCCCCCCCATCAAACATTCCCAGGGACAGGGACAGCACGGGGTTAGATACAGAGTAAAGCTCCCTCTACACTGTCCCCTCATCAAACACTCCCAGGGACAGGGACAGCACGGGGTGAGATACAGAGTAAAGCTCCCTCTACACTGTCCCCCCATCAAACACTCCCAGGGACAGGGACAGCACGGGGTTAGATACAGAGTAAAGCTCCCTCTACACTGTCTCCCAATCAACACACCCAGGGACAGGGGCAGCACGGGGTTAGATATAAAGTAAGGCTCTCTCTACATGTGCCTGGCTGACTGCACTTTCCCCCATTTCCTCCTCATCCTCCACATGTTTCCAATAGCCCTGATCCCACTGATCCAACGAAGTTGGGGGTTAAACTTTTTCTGTCGCTGGTCTGTCTGGGGGTTAAACTTTCTCTATCGCTGGTCTGTCTGGGGGTTAAACTTTCTCTGTTGCTGGTCTGTCTGGGGGTTAAACTTTCTCTATCGCTGGTCTATCTGGGGGTTAAACTTTCTCTATCGCTGGTCTGTCTGGGGGTTAAACTTTCTCTGTCGCTGGTCTGTCTGGGGGTTAAACTTTCTCTGCCGCTGGTCTGTCTGGGGGTTAAACTTTCTCTGCCGCTGGTCTGTCTGGGGGTTAAACTTTCTCTGCCGCTGAGTGAGTCACTCTGCTCCTCTCCCTCAGACCCATTCTCATACGATGAGCCTGAGATTGTCGCCCAGCAACTCACCCTGTCCGAGGAGATCCTGGAACATGCAAAGCAAGGTACCCCAGTGATCCATCCCCAACCCCTGCCTTCATATAGCCACCCTTTCCGAACTATACCCATGGGGAGGACAATTTAACAGGGATGCCTGACACAGAGAGAGGGGAGGGGGTGTGTGGGGGGAAGTGGTGAGAGAGGGGAGGGGGGAGGGGGTGAGAAAGAAAGAGGGAGAGAGTGAGAGAAAGGGGGAGGGACCGAGGGAGGGAGAGAAAAACCTACTCTCCTGATGGAGAGAGTGAGACAGGAAAGGAGGGAATGTGTGGGAGAGCGGGGAGGAGGGAGACGGAGGCAGAGAGAGGGAGGGAGCAAGGGAGAGGGAGGGAGAGAGAGAGAAAGTGAGAGAGAGGAAGGGAATGTGAGTGATGGACAGGGAGGGAAGGAGGTAGTGAGAGAGAAAGAGAGAGAGGGAGTGAAAGAGAGAGCAAAGGGGACAGAGGGAGAGACAGGGAGCAAGAGAGTGAGTGAGGGTATGGGGAGGGAGGGAGAGAGAGGGAGGGAGAGAGGGAGATGGAGGGAGGGAGGGAGAGAGGGAGATGGAGGTAGATAGGGAGAGGGAGTGAATGGGATGGAGAGGGTGGATTGGCCGTGGGGAAATTGTCCCGTAGTGCCCAGGGATGTGCAGGGGAAGGGAATGGGTCTGGGTGGGTTCCTCTTCGGAGGGTGGGTGTGGACTGTGTTGGGCCGAAGGGCCTGTTTCCTCACTGGAGGGGATTCTCATGTGCCTCTATCCCTCCCTCCCTCCCTCAGGGACCCACCTCTACTTCCTGCTGGATGCCTCGGGGAGTGTAGGAGAGGAAAACTTCCAGAAGACGCTAGATTTCGTGGATGCTTTCAGCGAGATGGTAGGGCCATTCCTTCCCCCCGGCCGTCACTCTGCATTCTATCCCACCCAGGGCCCGTTCTGTTTGCACTCCCCTCGGGAATACCGGGGTCTCTGTCCGTCTCTCTGACCCAGGGGAGAGATACCCAATTCCCCCCCGCCCCTCTCGCTCTCTCTCTCTCGCTCTCTCTCTCTCTCGCTCTCTCGCTCGCTCTCTGTCTGCCTCCTGAAAGGGAGAATCCCCAGAGTGGGAGAGCAAAAATGTCATCCCATCGACCCTTCAAAGATCTGTCACTCTCCCCCCCACCCCTCCCTCCCTCTGGGGCTCTCCCCCATCGCCCTCAATCCCTGTCCCTCCCTCCCTCTGGGGCTCTCCCCCATCGCCCTCAATCCCTGTCCCTCCCTCCCTCTGGGGCTCTCTCCCATCGCCCTCAATCCCTGTCCCTCCCTCCCTCTGGGGCTCTCCCCCATCGCCCTCAATCCATGGCCCCCTTCCCCAGTCTCCCCTGCTCTCTCTCAGTGGGGTTACAGATTTACACTGTCTCTATGTCTCGCTGCCCATCCTATCCCTCTCTGTCTGTCGGACTCTCTCTCTCTTTCCCCTATCTCTCTCTGTCTCTCTCCCATTCTCTCCCTCTCACTAACTCTCCCCCCCATCTCCCCTCTCACCACCTTTCTCTCTCCCTCTATCTCTCTCTCTCTCCCCCAGATCTCACACACCCCTGCCATCTCCCCCCTCTCCCTATTTCCCTGATGTCAGTGTCTCTCTCTCTCTCTCCCTGTACACACAGACCAGTGATATCTCAGCAGGGATGACATATTTTGTCCTGGTGTTTGCCTCCAATGTTCTGTCGCAAACAAAGTCGAAAGGCAGTCCCATCTACGTGGACACCTTCAGTCAACTGAAATACAGCAGTAAGCCTCTCTCTCTCTCTCTCTCTCCCACTCTGATTCCCTCTCTGTGTCCCATACTGACCCTCTCTGTCCATTTTCCTCTCTCTCTCTCTCTCTCTCCCCCACTCTGATTCCCTCTCTCTCTCTCTGTGTCCCATACTGACCCTCTCTGTCCATTTCTCTCTCTCTCTCTCTCTCTCTCTCCCACTCTGATTCCCTCTCTCTCTCTCTGTGTCCCACACTGACCCTCTCTGTCCATTTCCCTCTCTCTCTCTCTCTCTCTCTCTCTCCCACTCTAATTCCCTGTCCCTGTCTCTGTGTCCCATACTGACCCTCTCTGTCCATTTCTCTCTCTCTCTCTCTCTCTCTCTCTCTCTCTCCTTTGATCAATGTTATTCCGACTCCTGCAGATTTCCGGGACAATCGCGGGACCAACATCGGTGGGGCCCTGATGAACGTGTTGGATAGTGTGAACGAGACAGTGAGGACAGCGAAACCATCTCATTTTCCCCGGCAAGTCCTCATCCTAATCACAGACGGTAATTCCTCCTTCATCCCAAATTCTTCCTCTCCCACAGGAGGGTCAGCGCCGAGGGAGCCCCGCACTGTGGGAGGGTCAGCGCCGAGGGAGCCCCGCACTGTGGGAGGGTCAGCGCCGAGGCAGCCCCGCACTGTGGGAGGGTCAGCGCCGAGGGAGCCCCGCACTGTGGGAGGGTCAGCGCCGAGGGAGCCCCGCACTGTGGGAGGGTCAGCGCCGAGGGAGCCCCGCACTGTGGGAGGGTCAGCGCCGAGGGAGTCCCGCACTGTGGGAGGGTCAGCGCCGAGGGAGCCCCGCACTGTGGGAGGGTCAGCGCCGAGGGAGCCCCGCACTCTGGGAGGGTCAGCGCCGAGGGAGCCCCGCACTCTGGGAGGGTCAGCGCCGAGGGAGCCCCGCACTCTGGGAGGGTCAGCGCCGAGGGAGCCCCGCACTCTGGGAGGGTCAGCGCCGAGGGAGCCCCGCACTCTGGGAGGGTCAGCGCCGAGGGAGCCCCGCACTGTGGGAGGGTCAGCGCCGAGGGAGCCCCGCACTGTGGGAGGGTCAGTGCCGAGGGAGCCCCGCACTGTGGGAGGGTCAGGGCAGAGGGAGCCCCGCACTGTGGGAGGGTCAGCGCCGAGGGAGCCCCGCACTGTGGGAGGGTCAGCGCCGAGGGAGCCCCGCACTGTGGGAGGGTCAGCGCCGAGGGAGCCCCGCACTGTGGGAGGGTCAGTGCTGAGGGAGCCCCGCACTGTGGGAGGGTCAGTGCTGAGGGAGCCCCGCACTGATGGCTGTGTGGGGAGTTTGTCAGTGTAGAGGAAGCCTTCCTGAGTGTGTGAGCTGGGATAGCAGCCCTGTGCTGTGTCGGGGAGTTGTTGCTGATGGGATGTCCTTCTGTCCTGGGACAGGGAGACACAACGAGGGACCGAAACCCCAGCTCGCTGTCCGCAGGCTCAAGGAGATAATCCCTGAGGCAGACACCAATCTCGGTACGGAGCTCACACTCACACCCCCTGACACACTCACACACACACACTCACACACCCTGACACACTCACACACACTCACAATCACACTCTCACACAGACACACACACACACACACACAGACACAAACACCCTCACACACACTCACACAGACACACACACACACACTCACTGACGCCTACACACTCACACTCACACATACACACACACAGACTCACACACACTCACACACAGACACACACACTCTCATAAACACACAGACACACACACACACTCTCACATACACACACACGTTCACACTCACACACACAGACTCTCTCACACACACACAGACACACTCTCACATACACACACACACATTCACACTCACACACACTCTCACACACACACACAGACAGTCACACACACAGACAGACACTCACACACACACACACACAGACAGACAGACACTCACACACACAGACACACACACACACAGACAGACACTCACACACACACACACAGACACCCTCACACTCGCACAGACACACTCTCACACACACACACTCTCACATGCGCACACTCACTCACACTCATTCACTTACATACACACTCACCCTCATACATACACATGCACTCAAACACACACACATATTCACGCACTCACATTCACACGCACACACTCGCACACTCACTCACACTCACACATAGACACAACACAGACACACACACTCGCTCACACACGTACACACACACATGCGCACACACACCCTTGCACACACTCACACATACGCGAACACACACCCTTACACACCCACCCACACACACACACACACACACCCCTCCCCTGACACACCCAGTGGTTCTCCCCCCCCCCCTCGTGTTTGGATCGGAAAAGCACTGGGAAGTCACTGCACCGTGGGGTCTCAGACAGATATGGGCCCCGGCACCTCAGAGCCGAGCGACGTGCGACACCGTCTGCCCACTCTCCCGGATCGAATCGGGAATGTTCCTCTGCTCAGCCAGCGCAGAGAGAGAGAGAGAGAGAGAGATCCCGGGAAGCTGGGGCTGGGGTCACCCGGCTCCGGGAATCTCCACCCGCGGAGATGAGGTGCTCCAGTGAGGAAGAGGGGAATCCATCTGGAAACAGGGAGAGGGAGAGAGAGAGAGAGAGAGAGAGCGGGGGAAGGAGGGAGAGGGAGGGAGAGAGAGAGAGAGAGAGCAGGGGAGGGAGAGAGAGGGAGGGGGAGAGAGAGAAGGAGGGAGAGAGAGAGAGAGCGGGGAGGGAGAGCGAGGGAGGGAGAGAGAGCGAGGGAGGGAGAGAGAACGAGGGTGAGAGAGAGAAGGAGGGGGAGAGAGAGAGAGAGAAGGAGGGAGGGGGTTGAGAGAGATAAGGAGGGGCAGAGAGGGAGAGCGAGGGAGGGAGAGAAGGAGGAAGAGAGAGAAGGAGAGAGAGAAGGTGGGAGAGAGAAAGAAGGAGGGTTGGGAGAGAAGGAGGGAGAGAGAGAGGGGGGGAGAGAGAAGGAGGGGGGGAGAGAGAGAGAGAGGGAGGGAGAGAAGGAGGGACAGGGAAGGAAGGAGAGAGAGAAGGAGGGAGGAGGAGGAGGAGGGAGGGGGAGGGGAGAGAGAGGGAGGGGGAATGGGGTGAGAGAGAGAGGGAGGGAGAGAGAGGGAGGGGGGCAGATAGCCCCCTTGCGTACCCGGTGGGGGAGCTGGCATTGGGGAGGGAGAGTGGACAAGGTCAGAGTGATGGACGTTATTCCCACACAGATATCTTCACCATTGGGATCGGCGATGCCAGCAAGCGGGAATTAGAGGAGATTAGCACTCATCGCGAGGGAGCTCACTCCTTCTACTTCCGCAGTTATGACCAGCTGGAGGCGCTGACCAACATCACCAGGGGAATGCCGGGTGAGTCAGGGAATGGGACAGGGCATGGACAGACCCCTTCCCATTCACTCCCGCTCCACACCGTCCCCAATCCCAAACCCCTTCCCATTCCCTCCCACTCCACACCGTCCCCAATCCCAAACCCCTTCCCGTTCGCTCCCGCTCCACACCGTCCCCAATCCCAAACCCCTTCCCATTCCCTCCCACTCCACACCGTCCCCAATCCCAAACCCCTTCCCGTTCACTCCCGCTCCACACCGTCCCCAATCCCAAACCCCTTCCCGTTCACTCCCGCTCTACACCGTCCCAATGTTCCCCAAACCCCTTCCCGTTCACTCCCGCTCCAACCGTCCCCAATCCCAAACCCCTTCGCGCTCACTCCCGCTCCACACCGTCCCAATGTTCCCCAAACCCCTTCCCGTTCCCTCCCGCTCTACACCGTCCCAACGTTCCCCAAACCCCTTCCCGTTCCCTCCCGCTCTACACCGTCCCAACGTTCCCCAAACCCCTTCCCGGTCCCTCCCGCTCTACACCGTCCCAACGTTCCCCAAACCCCTTCCCGTTCCCTCCCGCTCTACACCGTCCCAACGTTCCCCAAACCCCTTCCCGTTCCCTCCCGCTCTACACCGTCCCAACGTTCCCCAAACCCCTTCCCGTTCACTCCCGCTCTACACCGTCCCAACGTTCCCCAAACCCCTTCCCGTTCCCTCCCGCTCTACACCGTCCCAACGTTCCCCAAACCCCTTCCCGTTCACTCCCACTCTACACCGTCCCAACGTTCCCCAAACCCCTTCCCGTTCACTCCCACTCTACACCGTCCCAATGTTCCCCAAACCCCTTCCCGTTCACTCCCGCTCTACACCGTCCCAATGTTCCCCAAACCCCTTCCCGTTCACTCCCGCTCTACACCGTCCCAATGTTCCCCAAACCCCTTCCCGTTCAGTCCCACTCCACACCGTCCCAATGTTCCCCAAACCCCTTCCCGTTCACTCCCGCTCTACACCGTCCCAATGTTCCCCAAACCCCTTCCCGTTCACTCCCGCTCTACACCGTCCCAATGTTCCCCAAACCCCTTCCCGTTCAGTCCCACTCCACACCGTCCCAATGTTCCCCAAACCCCTTCCCGTTCACTCCCACTCTACACCGTCCCAATGTTCCCCAAACCCCTTCCCGTTCACTCCCACTCTACACCGTCCCCAATCCCAAACCCCTTCCCGCTCACTCCCACAATGCACCAGTTCTCAGCTTGACACTCCTCTCCTGTCCCAGTTGACGTCCCGGGCTGTGGGGTCAGAGGTCGGAGCCGGAGGGCGAGGAGTCTTGCCCGGGTGTACGGGGGTGAGGACGCTCAGGAGAAGCAGTGGCCTTGGCAGGTCCGAGTGGAGATCACCATGCAGGTACCCACCCCACCCTGGTACCCACCTCACCCAGCTACCCACCCCACCCAGCTCCCCACCTCACCCAGCTCCCCACCTCACCCAGCTCCCCACCTCACCCTGGTACCCACCACACCCAGCTCCCCATCTCACCCAGCTACCCACCCCACCCGGGTACCCACACCCCCCGGTACCCACCTCACCCAGCTACCCACACACCCGGGTACACACTTCACCCAGCTCCCCACCTCACCCTGGTACCCACCTCACCCTGGTACCCACTCACCCAGCTACCCACCTCACCCTGGTACCCACACACCCAGCTACCCACACACCCGGGTACCCACCTCACCCGGCTACCCACCTCACCCGGGTACCCACCTCACCCAGCTACCCACCTCACCCAGCTCCCCACCAAACCCTGGTACCCACCCCACACAGCTACCCACCTCACCCAGCTCCCCACCGAACCCTGGTACCCACCCCACCCTGGTACCCACCTCACCCTGGTACCCACTTCACCCGGGTACCCACCTCACCCGGGTACCCACCTCACCCAGCTACCCACACCCCCCGGTACCCACCTCACCTGGGTACCCACCTCACCCAGCTACCCACCGAACCCAGCTACCCACACACCCGGGTACCCACCTCACCCCGGTACCCACCTCACCCAGCTACCCACCTCACCCGGGTACCCACCTCACCCCGGTACCCACCTCACCCAGCTCCCCACCTCACCCAGCTCCCCACCTCACCCTGGTACCCACACACCCAGGTACCCACCCCACCCTGGTACCCACCTCACCCAGCTCCCCACCCCACCCAGCTACCCACCTCACCCGGGTACCCACACACCCGGGTACCCACCTCACCCAGCTACCCACCTCACCCAGCTACACACCTCACCCGGGTACACACCTCACCCGGGTACCCACACCCCCCGGTACCCACACCACCCGGTACCCACCTCACCCAGCTACCCACCTCACCCCGGTACCCACCTCACCCCGGTACCCACCTCACCCGGGTACCCACCTCACCCCGGTACCCACCTCACCCAGCTACCCACCGAACCCTGGTACCCACCCCACCCAGCTCCCCACCTCACCCAGCTACCCACCCCACCCAGCTACCCACCGAACCCTGGTACCCACCGAACCCTGGTACCCACCCCACCCAGCTACCCACCTCACCCTGGTACCCACCGAACCCTGGTACCCACCCCACCCAGCTACCCACCTCACCCGGGTACACACACACACACAGGTACACACACACCCGGGTACACACACACCACAGTACACACACACACACAGGTACACACACACCCGGGTACACACACACCCGGGTACACACACACACCCTGGTACACACACACACACCCTGGTACACACACACACCCTGGTACACACACACACCCTGGTACACACACACCCGGGTACACACACCTTCCAAATTTCAACTGAAGGTAAAGCTCCCTCTACACTGTCCCCCATCAAACCCTCCAAGGGACAGGGACAGCACGGGGTTAGATACAGAGTAAAGCTCCCTCTACACTGTCCCCCCATCAAACACTCCCAGGGACAGCACGGGGTTAGATACAGAGTAAAGCTCCCTCTACACCACCTCCACAGGGCCCCGTCTGTCCTTATCCCCCGCTCCCTTGTGGTCGGTGGGCCGAGGGGGACGTGTGCGAGGGGACAGGTCCCAAGTGAGGAGTGGGGAGCCCTCCCTGTCTCCCTGAGTCCGTCCCGGTGGGTCACCCTGGGAGCGCTCCCTGCCGGGATGGGATATTGTTCGAGTCTCTGGGTGTCTTGCCCCCTCTCAGGCTGGTATGTATCTGGGTGGAGGCTCCCTCGTCTCTCCGAGTTGGGTGCTGACGGCCGCTCACAACGTTCTCGAACCTCACGGGCCGGTGAACGCTTCCAGCATCGCCGTCTTTCTCGGTAAGTGACCGCCGTTTCACCGGCCTCGCCGCGTTCCACCGCCGCGTCCAACTCACTCGGTCGGGCCGCTCACCCCCTCACAACGCGGGCAAGAGAACAGGAAAGACCCAGGCTCCATTCCGGGCCTAGCTCAGGCTGAGCTAATCTCACCCCCACCACCACAGCAGGAAAGACCCAGGCTCCATTTCGGGCCTAGCTCAGGCTGAGCCAGTCTCACCCACACACCACAGCAGGAAAGGCCAAGGCTCCATTCCGGGCCTAGGTCAGGCTGAGTCAATCTCACCCGCACCACCACAGCAGGAAAGACCCAGGCTCCATTCCGGGCCTAGGTAAGGCTGAGCTAATTTCACCCGCACCACCACAGCAGGAAAGGCCCAGGCTCCATTCCGGGCCTAGCTCAGGCTGAGCCAGTCTCACCGACGAACCACAGCAGGAAAGACCCAGGCTCCATTCCGGGCCTAGCTCAGGATGAGCCAATCTCACCCCCCACCACCACAGCAGGAAAGGCCCAGGCTCCATTCCGGGCCTAGCTCAGGATGAGCCAATCTCACCCCCCACCACCACAGCAGGAAAGGCCCAGGCTCCATTCCGGGCCTAGGTAAGGCTGAGCTAATTTCACCCGCACCACCACAGCAGGAAAGGCCCAGGCTCCATTCCGGGCCTAGCTCAGGCTGAGCCAGTCTCACCGACAAACCACAGCAGGAAAGACCCAGGCTCCATTCCGGGCCTAGCTCAGGATGAGCCAATCTCACCCCCCACCACCACAGCAGGAAAGGCCCAGGCTCCATTCCGGGCCTAGCTCAGGATGAGCCAATCTCATCCCCCACCACCACAGCAGGAAAGGCCCAGGCACCATTCCGGGCCTAGGTCAGGGTGAGTCAATCTCACCTGCACCACCACAGCAGGAAAGACCCAGGCTCCATTCCGGGCCTAGCTCAGGCTGAGCCAGTCTCACCCGCACCACCACAGCAGGAAAGGCCCAGGCTCCATTCCGGGCCTAGGTCACGATGAGCCAGTCTCACCCACGAACCACAGCAGGAAAGGCCCAGGCTCGATTCCGGGCCTAGCTCAGGCTGAGTCAATCTCACCCACACACCACAGCAGGAAAGGCCCAGGCTCCATTCCGGGCCTAGCTCAGGGAGTGTCAAAGGGATGAGGTGCTGGAAAAGCACAGCCGGACAGGCAGCCTCCGAGGAGCAGGTGAGGCGGCGTTTTGAGCATAAGCCGCTGGTCAGGAACGAGGTGGGGATGGAGGGATAAATGGGAAGGGGCGCTGGGAAGGAGGGAGCAGAGAGGGCGAGAGGTCAGCGAAGGTGGGGAGGGTGACGGAGTTCGGTCGGAGGGGAGGGAAGGAAGATGGGGATGAGTGGGAAGGTTGGATCTGGGGTGAGGGGAAACTGGCGAAGTCCGCATTGATCCCGTTGGGGTTGGAGGGTCCCGAGGTGAGGCGTTCTTCCTCCAGGCGTCGGGTGGTGAGGGAGCGGCGATGGAGGAGGCCCAGGACCCAGGGAGTGGGGAGGGGGGTTGAAATGCAAGCCAAATTTCACCCGGGTGGGCTGGGGAACACGCTACAGGAAAGGCCCAGGCTGGACCTGAGGCCTGGTGATGGGGCAGACAATCACGCACAGAGATAGGGAGGGGGGTGTAGGGGGGGTACAGAGATAGGGAGGGGGGTGTAGGGGGGGTACAGAGATAGGGAGGGGGGTGTAGGGGGGTTACAGAGATAGGGAGGGGGGTGTAGGGGGGTTACAGAGATAGGGAGGGGGTGGAGGGTGTTACAGAAATAGGGAGGGGGGTGTAGGGGGTTACAGAGATAGGGAGGGGGGTGTAGGGGGTTACAGAGATAGGGAGGGGGTGTAGGGGGTTACAGAGATAGGGAGGGGGGTGTAGGGAGTTACAGAGATAGGGAGAGGGTGCATGGGAGTTACAGAGACAGGGAGGGGGTGTAGGGGGGTTACAGAGATAGGGGGTGGGGTGTAGGGGGGTTACAGAGATAGGGAGGGGGTGTAGGGAGTTGCAGAGGTAGGGAGGGGGTGTAGGGGGGTTACAGAGATAAGGAGGGGGGTGTAGGGGGTTACATTGATAGGGAGGGGGTGTAGGGGATTACAGAGATAGGGAGGGGGTGTAGGGGGTTACAGAGATAGGGAGGGGGTGTAGGGAGGTTACAGAGATAGCGAGGGGGGTGTATGTGGGTTACAGAGATAGGGAGGGGGGTGTAGGGGGGTTACAGAGATAGGGAGGGGGGTGTAGGGAGTTACAGAGATAGGGAGAGGGTGCATGGGAGTTACAGAGACAGGGAGGGGGCGTAGGGGGGTTACAGAGATAGGGAGTGGGGTGTAGGGGGGTTACAGAGATAGGGAGGGGGTGTAAGGAGTTGCAGAGGTAGGGAGGGGGTGTAGGGGGGTTACAGAGATAGGGAGGGGGGTGTAGGGGGTTACAGTGATAGGGAGGGGGTGTAGGGGGTTACAGAGATAGGGAGGGGGTGTAGGGAGGTTACAGTGATAGGGAGGGGGTGTAGGGAGGTTACAGTGATAGGGAGGGGGTGTGGGGGTTACAGAGATAGGGAGGGGTTGTAGGGGGGTTACAGAGATAGGGAGGGGGGTGTAGGGGGTTACAGAGATAGGGAGGGGTTGTAGGGGGGTTACAGAGATAGGGAGTGGGGTGTAGGGGGGTTACAGAGATAGGGAGGGGGTGTAAGGAGTTGCAGAGGTAGGGAGGGGGTGTAGGGGGGTTACAGAGATAAGGAGGGGGGTGTAGGGGGTTACATTGATAGGGAGGGGGTGTAGGGGATTACAGAGATAGGGAGGGGGTGTAGGGAGGTTACAGTGATAGGGAGGGGGTGTAGGGAGGTTACAGTGATAGGGAGGGGGTGTGGGGGTTACAGAGATAGGGAGGGGTTGTAGGGGGGTTACAGAGATAGGGAGGGGGGTGTAGGGGGTTACAGAGATAGGGAGGGGTTGTAGGGGGGTTACAGAGATAGGGAGGGAGTGTAGGGGGGTTACAGAGATAGGGAGGGGGTGTAGGGTGTTACAGAGATAGGGAGGGAGTGTAGGGGTTTACAGAGATAGGGAGGGGGTGTAGGGTGTTACAGAGATAGGGAGGGGGTGTAGGGTGTTACAGAGATAGGGAGGTGGGTGTAGGGGGTTACAGAGATAGGGAGGGGGGTGTAGGGAGTTACAGAGATAGGGAGAGGGTGCATGGGAGTTACAGAGACAGGGAGGGGGCGTAGGGGGGTTACAGAGATAGGGAGTGGGGTGTAGGGGGGTTACAGAGATAGGGAGGGGGTGTAGGGAGTTGCAGAGGTAGGGAGGGGGTGTAGGGGGGTTACAGAGATAAGGAGGGGGGTGTAGGGGGTTACATTGATAGGGAGGGGGTGTAGGGGATTACAGAGATAGGGAGGGGGCGTAGGGGGTTACAGAGATAGGGAGGGGGTGTAGGGAGGTTACAGAGATAGTGAGGGGGGTGTATGTGGGTTACAGAGATAGGGAGGGGGTGTAGTGGGATTACAGAGATAGGGAGGGGGTGTACAGGGGTTACAGTGATAGGGAGGGGGTGTAGGGGAGTTACAGAGATAGGGAGGGGGTGTAGGGTGTTACAGAGATAGGGAGGGGGTGTAGGGGGTTACAGAGATAGGGAGGGAGGTGTAGGCTGTTACAGAGATAGGGAGGAGATGTAGGGGGTTACAGAGATAGGGAGGGGGTGTAGGGGGTTACAGAGATAGGGAGGTGGTGTAGGGGGTTACAGAGATAGGGAGGGGGTGTAGCGGGTTACAGGGATAGGGAGGGGGGTGTAGGGGGTTACAGAGATAGGGAGGGGGTGTAGGGGGTTACAGAGATAGAGAGGGGTTGTAGGGGGTTACAGAGATAGAGAGGGGTTGTAGGGGGTTACAGAGATAGGGAGGGGGTGTAGGGAGTTACAGAAATTGGGAGGGGGTGTAGGGGGTTACAGAGATAGAGAGGGGTTGTAGGGGGTTACAGAGATAGGGAGGGGGTGTAGGGGGTTACAGAGACAGGGAGGGGGTGTAGGGGTGTTATAGAGATAGGGAGGGGGTGTAGGGGGTTACAGAGATAGGGAGGGGGTGTAGGAGGGTTACAGAGATAGCGAGGTGGTGTAGGGGGGTTGCAGAGATAGGGAGGGGGTGTAGGGGGTTACAGAGACAGGGAGGGGGTGTAGGGGGGTTACAGAGATAGGGAGGGGGTGTAGAGGGTTACAGAGATAGGGAGGGGGATGTAGAGGGTTTACAGTGATGCGGGGGGAGCGGAATCTGACTGGTGTCTGGTTGATGTCTGGTTAGGGCCTGGTTACTGAACGTTGTGAGATATTATCCCCTCAGGGTCTGTGCTGAGGCGCAGTCGGACAGGAATGAGAGTGTCAGAGGTTCGCGCACACCCCCAGTTCAACATTTCTCACGCTGAGGAGACTGGGGACTTCGCTTACGATATCGCTCTGCTCAGACTGACGGAGCCAATCTCCTTCACAGAAACTATACGGTGAGGTTCCCCAATTCGCAATCTCCGCCTCTGTGTCCCTCAGTCAGACCCACACCGGGAGCACCGTGCACAGTTCCCCGTCTCTGTATCCCTCAGTCAGACCCACACCGGGAGCACCGTGCACAGTTCCCCGTCTCTGTATCCCTCAGTCAGACCCACACCGGGAGCACCGTGCACAGTTCCCCGTCTCTGTATCCCTCAGTCAGACCCACACCGGGAGCACCGTGCACAGTTCCCCGTCTCTGTATCCCTCAGTCAGACCCACACCGGGAGCACCGTGCACACTTCCTCGTCTCTGTATCCCTCAGTCAGACCCACACCGGGAGCACCGTGCACACTTCCCCGTCTCTGTATCCCTCAGTCAGACCCACACCGGGAGCACCGTGCACAGTTCCCGTCTCTGTATCCCTCAGTCAGACCCACACCGGGAGCACCGTGCACAGTTCCCGTCTCTGTGTCCCTCAGTCAGACCCACACCGGGAGCACCGTGCACAGTTCCCGTCTCTGTATCCCTCAGTCAGACCCACACCGGGAGCACCGTGCACAGTTCCCCATCTCTGTATCCCTCAGTCAGACCCACACCGGGAGCACCGTGCACAGTTCCCCGTCTCTGTATCCCTCACTCAGACCCACACCGGGAGCACCGTGCACAGTTCCCATCTCTGTATCCCTCAGTCAGACCCACACCGGGAGCACTGTGCACAGTTCCTGTCCCTGTATCCCTCAGTCAGACCCACACCAGGAGCACCGTGCACAGTTCCACGTCTCTGTATCCCTCAGTCAGACCCACACCGGGAGCACCGTGCACAGTTCCCGTCTCTGTATCCCTCAGTCAGACCCACACCGGGAGCACCGTGCACAGTTCCCCGTCTCTGTATCCCTCAGTCAGACCCACACCGGGAGCACCGTGCACAGTTCCCGTCTCTGTATCCCTCAGTCAGACCCACACCGGGAGCACCGTGCACAGTTCCCGTCCCTGTATCCCTCAGTCAGACCCACACCGGGAGCACCGTGCACAGTTCCCCGTCTCTGTATCCCTCAGTCAGACCCACACCGGGAGCACCGTGCACAGTTCCCCGTCTCTGTATCCCTCAGTCAGACCCACACCGGGAGCACCGTGCACAGTTCCCGTCTCTGTATCCCTCAGTCAGACCCACACCGGGAGCACCGTGCACACTTCCCCGTCTCTGTATCCCTCAGTCAGACCCACACCGGGAGCACCGTGCACAGTTCCCGTCTCTGTATCCCTCAGTCAGACCCACACCGGGAGCACCGTGCACAGTTCCCCGTCTCTGTATCCCTCAGTCAGACCCACACCGGGAGCACCGTGCACAGTTCCCGTCTCTGTATCCCTCAGTCAGACCCACACCGGGAGCACCGTGCACACTTCCCTGTCTCTGTATCCCTCAGTCAGACCCACACCGGGAGCACCGTGCACAGTTCCCGTCTCTGTATCCCTCAGTCAGACCCACACCGGGAGCACCGTGCACAGTTCCCGTCTCTGTATCCCTCAGTCAGACCCACACCGGGAGCACCGTGCACAGTTCCCCGTCTCTGTATCCCTCAGTCAGACCCGCACCGGGAGCACCGTGCACAGTTCCCGTCTCTGTATCCCTCAGTCAGACCCACACCGGGAGCACCGTGCACACTTCCCCGTCTCTGTATCCCTCAGTCAGACCCACACCGGGAGCACCGTGCACAGTTCCCGTCTCTGTATCCCTCAGTCAGACCCACACCGGGAGCACCGTGCACAGTTCCCGTCTCTGTATCCCTCAGTCAGACCCACACCGGGAGCACCGTGCACAGTTCCCCGTCTCTGTATCCCTCAGTCAGACCCGCACCGGGAGCACCGTGCACAGTTCCCGTCTCTGTATCCCTCAGTCAGACCCACACCGGGAGCACCGTGCACAGTTCCCGTCTCTGTATCCCTCAGTCAGACCCACACCGGGAGCACCGTGCACAGTTCCCCGTCTCTGTATCCCTCAGTCAGACCCACACCGGGAGCACCGTGCACAGTTCCCCGTCTCTGTATCCCTCAGTCAGACCCGCACCGGGAGCACCGTGCACAGTTCCCGTCTCTGTATCCCTCAGTCAGACCCACACCGGGAGCACCGTGCACAGTTCCCGTCTCTGTATCCCTCAGTCAGACCCACACCGGGAGCACCGTGCACAGTTCCCGTCTCTGTATCCCTCAGTCAGACCCACACCGGGAGCACCGTGCACAGTTCCCCTCTCTGTGGGATTTCTGAATTGGGTCTCGTGATGCAATTAGAACTGTCTGCATTGCTTTAGCAGCCGTGGTGATGTGTCTGCCTCCTGTCTGCCCACAGGCCCGTCTGTCTCCCCTGTACCAGTGAGGTGGCCAATCTCCTCCCAGTTCCCACTGCTCCTTGGGAATCCCAGTGTCTCTACCAAGGTTAGTCCCGTTCTCCATTATCCTCCTCCCCCCACCGCGCTGCCCCTGTCCCTGGGATTGGGGGGACAGTGTAGAGGGAGCTTTACTCTGTATCTAACCCCGTGCTGTCCCTGTCCCTGGGAGTGTTTGATGGGGGGATAGTGTAGAGGGAGCTTTACTCTGTATCTAACCCCGTGCTATCCCTGGGAGTGTTTGATGGGGGGACAGTGTAGAGGGAGCTTTACTCTGTATTGTACCTGACC
The DNA here is from genome assembly GCF_020745735.1 of Hemiscyllium ocellatum. Lineage (NCBI taxonomy): Eukaryota > Metazoa > Chordata > Chondrichthyes > Orectolobiformes > Hemiscylliidae > Hemiscyllium > Hemiscyllium ocellatum. The sequence continues at coordinate 92,875 of NW_026869270.1, read as the reverse complement.
CCACCACCCCCTCCCCCTGACGTCTCCCGCTCTGCGTTTCAAACAAACCCACTGCCCCCTGTCCCCTTTTCCCCCTCCATCGTCACAACCCGCCTCTCCGTTCCTGCACGTTTGGTCTCCATGACCAAGTATCTGACTGTCTGGGGTCTCTCTCCAGCGTCTCCCTCTCTCTCTCTCTGTCTCTCTCTCTCTGTCTCTCTCTCTCTCTCTCTCTCCAGCGTCTCCCTCTCTCTCTGTCTCTCTCTCTCTGTCTCTCTCTCTCTGTCTCTCTCTCTCTGTCTCTCTCTCTCTCTCTCTCTCTCTCTGTCTCTCTCTCTCCAGCGTCTCCCTCTCTCTCTGTCTCTCTCTCTCTGTCTCTCTCTCTCTCTCTCTCTC
>NW_026869270.1:27500-87500 GCF_020745735.1 Hemiscyllium ocellatum | reverse complement strand
GTCTGTCCCCTCTCTCTATATCCCACTGTTCCCCAAGTCTGTCCCCTCTCTCCATATCCAACTGTTCCTCCAGTCTGTCCCCTCTCTCTATATCGCACTGTTCCGCCAGTCTGTCCCCTCTCTCTATATCCCACTATTTTCCAGTCTGTCCCCTCTCTCTATATCCCACTGCCCCCCCAGTCTGTCCCCTCTCTCTATATCCCACTGCCCCCCCAGTCTGTCCCCTCTCTCTATATCCCATTGTCCCCTCAGTCTGTCCCCTCTCTCTATATCCCACTGCCCCCCCAGTCTGTCCCCTCTCTCTATATCCCATTGTCCCCCCAGTCTGTCCCCTCTCTCTATATCCCATTGTCCCCCCAGTCTGTCCCCTCTCTCTATATCCCACTGCCCCCCCAGTCTGTCCCCTCTCTCTATATCCCATTGTCCCCTCAGTCTGTCCCCTCTCTCTATATCCCACTGTCCCCCCAGTCTGTCCCCTCTCTCTATATCCCACTGTCCCCCCAGTCTGTCCCCTCTCTCTATATCCCACTGTCCCCCCAGTTTGTCCCCTCTCTCTATATCCCACTGTCCCCCCAGTCTGTCCCCTCTCTCTATATCCACTGTCCCCCCAATCTGTCCCCTCTCTCTATATCCCACTGTCCCCCCAGTCTGTCCCCTCTCTCTATATCCACTGTCCCCCCAGTCTGTCCCCTCTCTCTATATCCCACTGTCCCCCCAGTCTGTCCCCTCTCTCTATATCCACTGTCCCCCAGTCTGTCCCCTCTATAACCCACTGTCCCCCCCAGTCTGTCCCCTCTCTCTATATCCCACGGTCCCCCAAGTCTGTCCCCTCTCCCTCTATATCGAAGCTCCCCCTGGTGGTTGGGATGTGTGCTCTCTCCCGCACCATTTTGAGATTCTCGTGTGTATCCGTGCTCCCCACCCCCCGCCATCCTGGCACTCCCCCTCCCCCGTCTCGTCTTTGGTGGGACAGGGCTTTGAGGGGGAGGGGGAGGGGGAAGGAGTCAGGATGGGGTGCTCCTCGCTGCAGGGTTCCCAACCTCCGACCCTGCTCTTGTAGCCCCAGGATTGATATGGGGCTGGGTCCCAGTTCAGATTCTGCTCAATGGGAACCCCCAGGATGTTGATAGTGGGGGGGAGGGGGGGACTCAGTGATGGTAACACCATTGAACGTCAAGGGGGCGATGGTTAGATTCTCTCTCAGTGGGAACCCCCAGGATGATCTAATCGTTGGGTGGTAATAATTCTTTTCCTGATTTAGGGGACTCAGGTGGACCGTTTACCATCAAAGTTAAACAGAGATGGATCCAGGTAAACCCAGAAACTCCCTTCCACTCACACACTAACACTCTCACACACGCACACTCACACACATACTCACTGTAGAGTGGGAGTGAACGGGAAGGGGTTTGGGGACCATGGGGACGGTGTAGAGCGGGAGTGAACAGGAAGGGGTTTGGGTCCATTGGGACGGTGTAGAGCGGGAGTGAACGGGAAGGGGTTTGGGGAACATTGGGACAGTGTAGAGTGGGAGTGAACGGGAAGGGGTTTGGGGTCCATTGGGACAGTGTAGAGCGGGAGTGATTGGGAAGGGGTTTGGGGAACTTTGGGACGGTGTAGAGCGGGAGTGAACGGGAAGGGGTTTGGGGAACATTGGGACGGTGTAGAGTGGGAGTGAACGGGAAGGGATTGGGGACCATTGGGACAGTGTAGAGCGGGAGTGAACGGGAAGGGGTTTGGGGACCATTGGGACGGTGTAGAGCGGGAGTGAACTGGAAGGGGTTTGGGGACCATTGGGACGGTGTAGAGCGGGAGTGAACGGGAAGGGGTTTGGGGACCATTGGGACGGTGTAGAGCGGGAGTGAACGGGAAGGGGTTTGGGGAACATTGGGACAGTGTAGAATGGGAGTGAACGGGAAGTGGTTTGGGGAACACTGGGACGGTGTAGAGTGGGAGTGAACGGGAAGGGGTTTGGGGAATATTGGGACGGTGTAGAGCGGGAGTGAACGGGAAGGGGTTTGGGGAATATTGGGACGGTGTAGAGTGGGAGTGAACGGGAAGTGGTTTGGGGAACATTGGGACGGTGTAGAGCGGGAGTGAATGGGAAGGGGTTTGGGGAATATTGGGACGGTGTAGAGCGGGAGTGAACGGGAAGGGGTTTGGGGAACATTGGGACGGTGTAGAGCGGGAGTGAACAGGAAGGGGTTTGGGGACCATTGGGACGGTGTAGAGCGGGAGTGAACGGGAAGGGGTTTGGGGAACATTGGGACGGTGTAGAGCGGGAGTGAACGGGAAGAGGTTTGGGTCCATTGGGAAGGTGTAGAGCGAGAGGGAAGAGAAGGGGTTTGGGGAACATTGGGACGGTGTAGAGTGGGAGGGAACTGGAAGGGGTTTGGGGAACATTGGGACGGTGTAGAGCGGGAGTGAACGGGAAGGGGTTTGGGGAACATTGGGACGTTGTAGAGCGGGAGTGAACGGGAAGGGGTTTGGGGACCATTGGGACGGTGTAGAGCGGGAGGGAACGGGAAGGGGTTTGGGGAACATTGGGACGGTGTAGAGCGGGAGTGAACGGGAAGGGGTTTGGGGAACATTGGGACGGTGTAGAGCGGGAGTGAACGGGAAGGGGTTTGGGGAACATTGGGACGGTGTAGAGCGGGAGTGAACGGGAAGGGGTTTGGGGAACATGGGGACGGTGTAGAGCGGGAGTGAACGGGAAGGGGTTTGGGGAACGTTGGGACGGTGTAGAGCGGGAGTGAACGGGAAGGGGTTTGGGGAACGTTGGGATGGTGTAGAGCGGGAGTGAACGGGAAGGGGTTTGGGGAACGTTGGGACGGTGTAGAGCGGGAGTGAACGGGAAGGGGTTTGGGGACCATTGGGACGGTGTAGAGCGGGAGTGAACGGGAAGGGGTTTGGGGAACATTGGGACGGTGTAGAGCGGGAGTGAACGGGAAGGGGTTTGGGGAACATTGGGACGGTGTAGAGCGGGAGTGAACGGGAAGGGGTTTGGGGAACATTGGGACGGTGTAGAGCGGGAGTGAATGGGAAGGGGTTTGGGGAACGTTGGGACGGTGTAGAGCGGGAGTTGTATTATGTTTCTGTTCTCGGTTTTGCAGATTGGGATTGTGAGCTCTGGATCAGACCCGGGCTGCCATGGGGATAACATGGGCTATTATACCAACGTGGTCCAGATGATGGACTGGGCGCGTTTGTACCTTCATGATGTCCACTTCCAATAGGAGCTCATCCATATTCACCTTCCGACATCAGAACCACCAGATCAGTCTCTCTCAGGGAGATATCTGTACACTGGCTGGTGTCTCTCAGTCCCCTGTCTCTCTCTCTCTCTCTCTCAGGGAGATATCTGTACACTGACTGGTGTCTCTCAGTCCCCTGTCTCTCTCTCTCTCTCTCTCTCTCAGGGAGATATCTGTACACTGACTGGTGTCTCTCAGTCCCCCCACTCTCACTCTCTCGGGGAGATATCTGTACACTGACTGGTGTCTCTCAGTCCCCTCTCTCTCTCTCTCTCTCTCTCTCTCTCTCTCGGAGATAACTGTACACTGACTGGTGTCTCTCAGTCCCCTCTCTCTCTCTCAGGGAGATATCTGTACACTGACTGGTGTCTCTCAGTCCCTCTCTCTCTCTCTCTGTTTGATTTGCTGCTGAACTGAGCTGCGGATGTGAATTCCTGAAATTGGGAATGATTGCTGTCTCTCCAATCTGTTTGTTTGAATAAAATTGGTTTTCTCTGTCAGTCGGTCGTGTTGCAGCACCTCATTGAGTTTGCATCGTTTTACCAGCCCCTGAGACCCACTGTCACAATACACACCCCTGAACACACACACACGCACACACACATACACACACACACACAGACACACACACAGACACACACACGCGCGCAAAGACACACACTGACACACACACACACGCAGAGACACACAGACATACACTCACACACACTCTCAAACTCGCTCCCACAGCATGTATACACCGCCAGATAACTTCCCAGTGATCACAGAATTTCCAGCAGCGTGGACGCTCGCTGTTCTTCCCACCAAATCCACACCGACCCTTCAGAGAGCAACCTGCCGGAACACAGCCCTGACCTCGCCAACCTCAACCCCACGGCCAATCCCACCCTAACCTGCACATCCCTGGGCACTACGGGACAATTTCCCCACGGCCAATCCCACCCTAACCTGCACATCCCTGGGCACTACGGGACAATTTCCCCACGGCCAACACACCCTAACCTGCACATCCCTGGGCACTACGGGACAATTTCCCCACGGCCAATCCCACCCTAACCTGCACATCCCTGGGCACTACGGGACAATTTCCCCACGGCCAATCCCACCCTAACCTGCACATCCCTGGGCACTACGGGACAATTTCCCCACGGCCAATCCACCCTAACCTGCACATCCCTGGACACTACGGGACAATTTCCCCACGGCCAACCCCCCCTAACCTGTACATCCCTGGACACTACGGGACAATTTCCCCACGGCCAACCCACCCTAACCTGTACATCCCTGGGCACTACGGGACAATTTCCCCACGGCCAATCCACCCTAACCTACACATCCCTGGGCACTACGGGACGATTTCCCCACGGCCAATCCACCCTAACCTACACATCCCTGGGCACTACGGGACAATTTCCCCACGGCCAATCCCACGCTAACCTACACATCCCTGGGCACTACGGGACGATTTCCCCACGGCCAACCCACCCTAACCTGTACATCCCTGGGCACTACGGGACAATTTGCCCATGGCCACTCCACCCTAACCTACACATCCCTGGGCACTACGGGACAATTTCCACATGGCCAATCCCACCCTAACCTGTACATCCCTGGGCACTACGGGACAATTTCCCCACGGCCAATCCCACCCTAACCTGCACATCCCTGGGCACTACGGGTCAATTTCCCCACGGCCAATCCACCCTAACCTGCACATCCCTGGGCACTACGGGTCAATTTCCCCACGGCCAATCCACCCTAACCTGCACATCCCTGGGCACTACGGGTCAATTTCCCCACGGCCAACACACCCTAACCTGCACATCCCTGGGCACTACGGGACAATTTCCCCACGGCCAACACACCCTAACCTGCACATCCCTGGGCACTACGGGACAATTTCCCCACGGCCAATCCCACCCTAACCTGCACATCCCTGGGCACTACGGGACAATTTCCCCACGGCCAATCCCACCCTAACCTGTACATCCCTGGGCACTACGGGACAATTTCCCCACGGCCAATCCCACCCTAACCTGTACATCCCTGGGCACTACGGGACAATTTCACCACGGCCAATCCCACCCTAACCTGTACATCCCTGGGCACTACGGGACAATTTCCCCACGGCCAATCCCACCCTAACCTGCACATCCCTGGACACTACGGGACAACTTCCCCACGGCCAATCCCACCCTAACCCGCACATTCCTGGACACTACGGGACAATTTCCCCACGGCCAACCCCCCCTAACCCGTACATCCCTGGGCACTACGGGACAATTTCCCCACGGCCAACCCACCCTAACCCGCACATCCCTGGGCACTACGGGACAATTTCCCCACGGCCAACCCACCCTAACCCGCACATCCCTGGGCACTACGGGACAACTTCCCCACGGCCAACCCACCCTAACCCGCACATCCCTGGGCACTACGGGACAACTTCCCCACGGCCAACCCCCCCTAACCCGCACATCCCTGGGCACTACGGGACAATTTCCCCACGGCCAACCCACCCTAACCCGTACATCCCTGGGCACTACGGGACAATTTCCCCACGGCCAACCCCCCCTAACCTGCACATCCCTGGGCACTACGGGACAATTTCCCCACGGCCAATCCCACCCTAACCTGCACATCCCTGGACACTACGGGACAATTTCCCCACGGCCAACCCCCCCCTAACCTGCACATCCCTGGGCACTACGGGACAATTTCCCCACGGCCAACCCCCCCTAACCCGCACATCCCTGGGCACTACGGGACAATTTCCCCACGGCCAACCCACCCTAACCCGCACATCCCTGGGCACTACGGGACAATTTCCCCACGGCCAATCCACCCTAACCCGCACATCCCTGGGCACTACGGGACAATTTCCCCACGGCCAATCCACCCTAACCTGCAAATCCCTGGGCACTACGGGACAATTTCCCCACGGCCAATCCCACCCTAACCCGCACATCCCTGGACACTACGGGACAATTTCCCCACGGCCAACCCCACCTAACCCGTACATCCCTGGGCACTACGGGACAATTTCCCCACGGCCAACCCACCCTAACCCGCACATCCCTGGGCACTACGGGACAACTTCCCCACGGCCAACCCACCCTAACCCGCACATCCCTGGGCACTACGGGACAATTTCCCCACGGCCAACCCACCCTAACCCGCACATCCCTGGGCACTACGGGACAATTTCCCCACGGCCAACCCACCCTAACCCGTACATCCCTGGGCACTACGGGACAATTTCCCCACGGCCAACCCCCCCTAACCTGCACATCCCTGGGCACTACGGGACAATTTCCCCACGGCCAATCCCACCCTAACCTGCACATCCCTGGGCACTACGGGACAATTTCCCCACGGCCAATCCCACCCTAAACTGTACATCCCTGGGCACTACGGGACAATTTCCCCACGGCCAATCCACCCTAACCTGCACATCCCTGGACACTACGGGACAATTTCCCCACGGCCAATCCCACCCTAACCTGCACATCCCTGGACACTACGGGACAATTTCCCCACGGCCAACCCCCCCTAACCTGTACATCCCTGGACACTACGGGACAATTTCCCCACGGCCAACCCACCCTAACCTGTACATCCCTGGGCACTACGGGACAATTTCCCCACGGCCAATCCACCCTAACATACACATCCCTGGGCACTACGGGACGATTTCCCCACGGCCAACCCACCCTAACCTGTACATCCCTGGGCACTACGTGACAATTTCCCCACGGCCAACCCACCCTAACCTGTACATCCCTGGGCACTACGGGACAATTTCCCCACGGCCAATCCACCCTAACCTACACATCCCTGGGCACTACGGGACAATTTCCCCATGGCCAACCCCCCCTAACCTGTACATCCCTGGACACTACGGGACAATTTCCCCACGGCCAACCCCACCTAACCTGTACATCCCTGGACACTACGGGACAATTTCCCCACGGCCAACCCACCCTAACCAGTACATCCCTGGGCACTACGGGACAATTTCCCCACGGCCAATCCACCCTAACCTACACATCCCTGGGCACTACGGGACGATTTCCCCACAGCCAACCCACCCTAACCTGTACATCCCTGGGCACTACGGGACAATTTCCCCACGGCCAACCCACCCTAACCTGTACATCCCTGGGCACTACGGGACAATATCCCCATGGCCAATCAACCCTAACCTACACATCCCTGGGCACTACGGGACAATTTCCACATGGCCAATCCCACCCTAACCTGTACATCCCTGGGCACTACGGGACAATTTCCCCACGGCCAATCCCACCCTAACCTGTACATCCCTGGGCACTACGGGACAATTTCCCCACGGCCAATCCCACCCTAACCTGCACATCCCTGGACACTACGGGACAACTTCCCCACGGCCAATCCCACCCTAACCTGCACATCCCTGGACACTACGGGACAATTTCCCCACGGCCAACCCCCCCTAACCCGTACATCCCTGGGCACTACGGGACAATTTCCCCACGGCCAATCCCACCCTAACCTGCACATCCCTGGGCACTACGGGACAATTTCCCCACAGCCAACCCACCCTAACCTGCACATCCCTGGGCACTAGGGGACAATTTCCCCACGGCCAATCCCACCCTAACCTGTACATCCCTGGGCACTACGGGACAATTTCCCCACGGCCAATCCCACCCTAACCTGCACATCCCTGGACACTACGGGACAACTTCCCCACGGCCAATCCCACCCTAACCTGCACATCCCTGGACACTACGGGACAATTTCCCCACGGCCAATCCCACCCTAACCTGTACATCCCTGCGCACTACGGGACAATTTCCCCACGGCCAATCCACCCTAACCTGTACATCCCTGGGCACTACGGGACAATTTCCCCACGGCCAATCCACCCTAACCTACACATCCCTGGGCACTACGGGACGATTTCCCCACGGCCAACCCACCCTAACCTGTACATCCCTGGGCACTACGGGACAATTTCCCCATGGCCAATCCACCCTAACCTACACATCCCTGGGCACTACGGGACAATTTCCACATGGCCAATCCCACCCTAACCTGTACATCCCTGGGCACTACGGGACAATTTCCCCACGGCCAATCCCACCCTAACCTGCACATCCCTGGGCACTACGGGTCAATTTCCCCACGGCCAATCCACCCTAACCTGCAAATCCCTGGGCACTACGGGACAATTTCCACATGGCCAATCCCACCCTAACCTGTACATCCCTGGGCACTACGGGACAATTTCCCCACGGCCAATCCCACCCTAACCTGCACATCCCTGGGCACTACGGGTCAATTTCCCCACGGCCAATCCACCCTAACCTGCACTTCCCTGGACACTACGGGACAATTTCCCCACGGCCAATCCCACCCTAACCTGCACATCCCTGGACACTACGGGACAACTTCCCCACGGCCAATCCCACCCTAACCCGCACATCCCTGGACACTACGGGACAATTTCCCCACGGCCAACCCCCCCTAACCCGTACATCCCTGGGCACTACGGGACAATTTCCCCACGGCCAACCCACCCTAACCCGCACATCCCTGGGCACTACGGGACAACTTCCCCACGGCCAACCCACCCTAACCCGCACATCCCTGGGCACTACGGGACAATTTCCCCACGGCCAACCCACCCTAACCCGCACATCCCTGGGCACTACGGGACAATTTCCCCACGGCCAACCCACCCTAACCCGTACATCCCTGGGCACTACAGGACAATTTCCCCACGGCCAACACCCCCTAACCTGCACATCCCTGGGCACTACGGGACAATTTCCCCACGGCCAATCCCACCCTAACCTGCACATCCCTGGACACTACGGGACAATTTCCCCACGGCCAACCCCCCTCTAACCTGTACATCCCTGGGCACTACGGGACAATTTCCCCACGGCCAATCCACCCTAACCTGCAAATCCCTGGGCACTACGGGACAATTTCCCCACGGCCAACACACCCTAACCTGCACATCCCTGGGCACTACGGGACAATTTCCCCACGGCCAATCCCACCCTAACCTGTACATCCCTGGGCACTACGGGACAATTTCCCCACGGCCAATCCACCCTAACCTGCAAATCCCTGGGCACTACGGGACAATTTCCCCACGGCCAACACACCCTAACCTGCACATCCCTGGGCACTACGGGACAATTTCCCCACGGCCAATCCCACCCTAACCTGCACATCCCTGGGCACTACGGGACAATTTCCCCACGGCCAATCCCACCCTAACCTGCACATCCCTGGGCACTACGGGACAATTTCCCCACGGCCAATCCCACCCTAACCTGTACATCCCTGGGCACTACGGGACAATTTCCCCACGGCCAAACCCCCTAACCCGTACATCCCTGGGCACTACGGGACAATTTCCCCACGGCCAACCCAACCTAACCCGCACATCCCTGGGCACTACGGGACAACTTCCCCACGGCCAACCCACCCTAACCCGCACATCCCTGGGCACTACGGGACAATTTCCCCACGGCCAACCCACCCTAACCCGCACATCCCTGGGCACTACGGGACAATTTCCCCACGGCCAACCCACCCTAACCCGTACATCCCTGGGCACTACGGGACAATTTCCCCACGGCCAACCCCTCCTAACCTGCACATCCCTAGGCACTACGGGACAATTTCCCCACGGCCAATCCCACCCTAACCTGCACATCCCTGGACACTACGGGACAATTTCCCCACGGCCAACCCCCCCTAACCTGCACATCCCTGGGCACTACGGGACAATTTCCCCACGGCCAACCCCCCCTAACCCGCACATCCCTGGGCACTACGGGACAATTTCCCCACGGCCAATCCAACCTAACCCGCACATCCCTGGGCACTACGGGACAATTTCCCCACGGCCAATCCACCCTAACCTGCAAATCTATGGGCACTACGGGACAATTTCCCCACGGCCAATCCCACCCTAACGCGCACATCCCTGGACACTACGGGACAATTTCCCCACGGCCAACCCACCCTAACCCGCACATCCCTGGGCACTACGGGACAACTTCCCCACGCCAACCCACCCTAACCCGCACATCCCTGGGCACTACGGGACAATTTCCCCACGGCCAACCCACCCTAACCCGCACATCCCTGGGCACTACGGGACAATTTCCCCACGGCCAATCCCACCCTAACCTGTACATCCCTGGGCACTACGGGACAATTTCCCCACGGCCAATCCCACCCTAACCTGTACATCCCTGGACACTACGGGACAACTTCCCCACGGCCAATCCCACCCTAACCTGCACATCCCTGGACACTACGGGACAATTTCCCCACGGCCAACCCCCCCTAACCCGTACATCCCTGGGCACTACGGGACAATTTCCCCACGGCCAACCCACCCTAACCCGCACATCCCTGGGCACTACGGGACAACTTCCCCACGGCCAACCCACCCTAACCCGCACATCCCTGGGCACTACGGGACAACTTCCCCACGGCCAACCCACCCTAACCCGCACATCCCTGGGCACTACGGGACAATTTCCCCACGGCCAACCCACCCTAACCCGCACATCCCTGGGCACTACGGGACAATTTCCCCACGGCCAACCCACCCTAACCCGTACATCCCTGGGCACTACGGGACAATTTCCCCACGGCCAACCCCCCCGAACCTGCACATCCCTGGGCACTACGGGACAATTTCCCCACGGCCAATCCCACCCTAACCTGCACATCCCTGGACACTACGGGACAATTTCCCCACGGCCACCCCCCCCTAACCTGCACATCCCTGGGCACTACGGGACAATTTCCCCACGGCCAACCCCCCCTAACCCGCACATCCCTGGGCACTACGGGACAATTTCCCCACGGCCAACCTACCCTAACCCGCACATCCCTGGGCACTACGGGACAATTTCCCCACGGCCAATCCACCCTAACCCGCACATCCCTGGGCACTACGGGACAATTTCCCCACGGCCAATCCACCCTAACCCGCACATCCCTGGGCACTACGGGACAATTTCCCCACGGCCAATCCACCCTAACCTGCAAATCCCTGGGCACTACGGGACAATTTCCCCACGGCCAATCCCACCCTAACCCGCACATCCCTGGACACTACGGGACAATTTCCCCACGGCCAACCCCACCTAACCCGTACATCCCTGGGCACTACGGGACAATTTCCCCACGGCCAACCCACCCTAACCCGCACATCCCTGGGCACTACGGGACAACTTCCCCACGGCCAACCCACCCTAACCCGCACATCCCTGGGCACTACGGGACAATTTCCCCACGGCCAACCCACCCTAACCCGCACATCCCTGGGCACTACGGGACAATTTCCCCACGGCCAACCCACCCTAACCCGTACATCCCTGGGCACTACGGGACAATTTCCCCACGGCCAACCCCCCCTAACCTGCACATCCCTGGGCACTACGGGACAATTTCCCCACGGCCAATCCCACCCTAACCTGCACATCCCTGGGCACTACGGGACAATTTCCCCACGGCCAATCCCACCCTAAACTGTACATCCCTGGGCACTACGGGACAGTTTCCCCACGGCCAATCCACCCTAACCTGCACATCCCTGGACACTACGGGACAATTTCCCCACGGCCAATCCCACCCTAACCTGCACATCCCTGGACACTACGGGATAATTTCCCCACGGCCAACCCCCCCTAACCTGTACATCCCTGGACACTACGGGACAATTTCCCCACGGCCAACCCACCCTAACCTGTACATCCCTGGGCACTACGGGACAATTTCCCCACGGCCAATCCACCCTAACATACACATCCCTGGGCACTACGGGACGATTTCCCCACGGCCAACCCACCCTAACCTGTACATCCCTGGGCACTACGTGACAATTTCCCCACGGCCAACCCACCCTAACCTGTACATCCCTGGGCACTACGGGACAATTTCCCCACGGCCAATCCACCCTAACCTACACATCCCTGGGCACTACGGGACAATTTCCCCATGGCCAACCCCCCCTAACCTGTACATCCCTGGACACTACGGGACAATTTCCCCACGGCCAACCCCACCTAACCTGTACATCCCTGGACACTACGGGACAATTTCCCCACGGCCAACCCACCCTAACCCGCACATCCCTGGGCACTACGGGACAACTTCCCCACGGCCAACCCACCCTAACCCGCACATCCCTGGGCACTACGGGACAATTTCCCCACGGCCAACCCACCCTAACCCGCACATCCCTGGGCACTACGGGACAATTTCCCCACGGCCAATCCCACCCTAACCTGTACATCCCTGGGCACTACGGGACAATTTCCCCACGGCCAATCCCACCCTAACCTGTACATCCCTGGACACTACGGGACAACTTCCCCACGGCCAATCCCACCCTAACCTGCACATCCCTGGACACTACGGGACAATTTCCCCACAGCCAACCCACCCTAACCTGCACATCCCTGGGCACTACGGGACAATTTCCCCACGGCCAATCCCACCCTAACCTGTACATCCCTGGGCACTACGGGACAATTTCCCCACGGCCAATCCCACCCTAACCTGCACATCCCTGGACACTACGGGACAACTTCCCCACGGCCAATCCCACCCTAACCTGCACATCCCTGGACACTACGGGACAATTTCCCCACGGCCAATCCCACCCTAACCTGTACATCCCTGGGCACTACGGGACAATTTCCCCACAGCCAATCCACCCTAACCTGCAAATCCCTGGGCACTACGGGACAATTTCCCCACGGCCAACACACCCTAACCTGCACATCCCTGGGCACTACGGGACAATTTCCCCACGGCCAATCCCACCCTAACCTGCACATCCCTGGGCACTACGGGACAATTTCCCCACGGCCAATCCCACCCTAACCTGCACATCCCTGGACACTACGGGACAACTTCCCCACGGCCAATCCCACCCTAACCTGCACATCCCTGGACACTACGGGACAATTTCCCCACGGCCAATCCCACCCTAACCTGTACATCCCTGGGCACTACGGGACAATTTCCCCACGGCCAATCCACCCTAACCTGCAAATCCCTGGGCACTACGGGACAATTTCCCCACGGCCAACACACCCTAACCTGCACATCCCTGGGCACTACGGGACAATTTCCCCACGGCCAATCCCACCCTAACCTGCACATCCCTGGACACTGCGGGACAATTTCCCCACGGCCAACCCCCCCTAACCTGTACATCCCTGGACACTACGGGACAATTTCCCCACGGCCAACCCACCCTAACCTGTACATCCCTGGGCACTACGGGACAATTTCCCCACGGCCAATCCACCCTAACCTACACATCCCTGGGCACTACGGGACAATTTCCACATGGCCAATCCCACCCTAACCTGTACATCCCTGGGCACTACGGGACAATTTCCCCACGGCCAACCCACCCTAACCTGTACATCCCTGGGCACTACGGGACAATTTCCCCATGGCCAATCCACCCTAACCTACACATCCCTGGGCACTACGGGACAATTTCCACATGGCCAATCCCACCCTAACCTGTACATCCCTGGGCACTACGGGACAATTTCCCCACGGCCAATCCCACCCTAACCTGCACATCCCTGGGCACTACGGGTCAATTTCCCCACGGCCAATCCACCCTAACCTGCACATCCCTGGACACTACGGGACAATTTCCCCACGGCCAATCCCACCCTAACCTGCACATCCCTGGACACTACGGGACAACTTCCCCACGGCCAATCCCACCCTAACCCGCACATCCCTGGACACTACGGGACAATTTCCCCACGGCCAACCCCCCCTAACCCGTACATCCCTGGGCACTACGGGACAATTTCCCCACGGCCAACCCACCCTAACCCGCACATCCCTGGGCACTACGGGACAACTTCCCCACGGCCAACCCACCCTAACCCGCACATCCCTGGGCACTACGGGACAATTTCCCCACGGCCAACCCACCCTAACCCGCACATCCCTGGGCACTACGGGACAATTTCCCCACGGCCAACCCACCCTAACCCGTACATCCCTGGGCACTACGGGACAATTTCCCCACGGCCAACCCCCCCTAACCTGCACATCCCTGGGCACTACGGGACAATTTCCCCACGGCCAATCCCACCCTAACCTGCACATCCCTGGACACTACGGGACAATTTCCCCACGGCCAACGCCCCCCAAACCTGCACATCCCTGGGCACTACGGGACAATTTCCCCACGGCCAACCCCCCCTAACCCGCACATCCCTGGGCACTACGGGACAATTTCCCCACGGCCAACCCACCCTAACCCGCACATCCCTGGGGACTACGGGACAATTTCCCCACGGCCAACCCACCCTAACCTGCACATCCCTGGGCACTACGGGACAATTTCCCCACGGCCAATCCACCCTAACCCGCACATCCCTGGGCACTACGGGACAATTTCCCCACGGCCAATCCACCCTAACCTGCAAATCCCTGGGCACTACGGGACAATTTCCCCACGGCCAATCCCACCCTAACCTGTACATCCCTGGGCACTACGGGACAATTTCCCCACGGCCAATCCACCCTAACCTGCAAATCCCTGGGCACTACGGGACAATTTCCCCACGGCCAACACACCCTAACCTGCACATCCCTGGGCACTACGGGACAATTTCCCCACGGCCAATCCCACCCTAACCTGTACATCCCTGGGCACTACGGGACAATTTCCCCACGGCCAACCCCCCCTAACCTGTACATCCCTGGACACTACGGGACAATTTCCCCACGGCCAACCCACCCTAACCTGTACATCCCTGGGCACTACGGGACAATTTCCCCACGGCCAATCCACCCTAACCTACACATCCCTGGGCACTACGGGACGATTTCCCCACGGCCAACCCACCCTAACCTGTACATCCCTGGGCACTACGTGACAATTTCCCCACGGCCAACCCACCCTAACCTGTACATCCCTGGACACTACGGGACAATTTCCCCACGGCCAATCCCACCCTAACCTGCACATCCCTGGACACTGCGGGACAATTTCCCCACGGCCAACCCCCCCTAACCTGTACATCCCTGGACACTACGGGACAATTTCCCCACGGCCAACCCACCCTAACCTGTACATCCCTGGGCACTACGGGACAATTTCCCCACGGCCAATCCACCCTAACCTACACATCCCTGGGCACTACGGGACAATTTCCCCACGGCCAACCCACCCTAACCTGTACATCCCTGGGCACTACGGGACAATTTCCCCACGGCCAACCCCACCCTAACCTGTACATCCCTGGGCACTACAGGACAATTTCCCCATGGCCAATCCACCCTAACCTACACATCCCTGGGCACTACGGGACAATTTCCACATGGCCAATCCCACCCTAACCTGTGCATCCCTGGGCACTACGGGACAATTTCCCCACGGCCAATCCCACCCTAACCTGGACATCCCTGGGCACTACGGGTCAATTTCCCCACGGCCAATCCACCCTAACCTGCAAATCCCTGGGCACTACGGGACAATTTCCACATGGCCAATCCCACCCTAACCTGTACATCCCTGGGCACTACGGGACAATTTCCCCACGGCCAATCCCACCCTAACCTGCACATCCCTGGGCACTACGGGTCAATTTCCCCACGGCCAATCCACCCTAACCTGCACATCCCTGGACACTACGGGACAATTTCCCCACGGCCAATCCCACCCTAACCTGCACATCCCTGGACACTACGGGACAACTTCCCCACGGCCAATCCCACCCTAACCCGCACATCCCTGGACACTACGGGACAATTTCCCCACGGCCAACCCCCCCTAACCCGTACATCCCTGGGCACTACGGGACAATTTCCCCACGGCCAACCCACCCTAACCCGCACATCCCTGGGCACTACGGGACAACTTCCCCACGGCCAACCCACCCTAACCCGCACATCCCTGGGCACTACGGGACAATTTCCCCACGGCCAACCCACCCTAACCCGTACATCCCTGGGCACTACGGGACAATTTCCCCACGGCCAACCCCCCCTAACCCGCACATCCCTGGGCACTACGGGACAATTTCCCCACGGCCAATCCCACCCTAACCTGCACATCCCTGGACACTACGGGACAATTTCCCCACGGCCAACCCACCCTAACCTGCACATCCCTGGGCACTACGGGACAATTTCCCCACGGCCAATCCACCCTAACCCGCACATCCCTGGGCACTACGGGACAATTTCCCCACGGCCAATCCACCCTAACCTGCAAATCCCTGGGCACTACGGGACAATTTCCCCACGGCCAATCCACCCTAACCCGCACATCCCTGGGCACTACGGGACAATTTCCCCACGGCCAATCCACCCTAACCTGCAAATCCCTGGGCACTACGGGACAATTTCCCCACGGCCAATCCCACCCTAACCTGTACATCCCTGGGCACTACGGGACAATTTCCCCACGGCCAATCCACCCTAACCTGCAAATCCCTGGGCACTACGGGACAATTTCCCCACGGCCAACACACCCTAACCTGCACATCCCTGGGCACTACGGGACAATTTCCCCACGGCCAATCCCACCCTAACCTGTACATCCCTGGGCACTACGGGACAATTTCCCCACGGCCAACCCCCGCTAACCTGTACATCCCTGGACACTACGGGACAATTTCCCCACGGCCAACCCACCCTAACCTGTACATCCCTGGGCACTACGGGACAATTTCCCCACGGCCAATCCACCCTAACCTACACATCCCTGGGCACTACGGGACAATTTCCCCACGGCCAACCCCACCCTAACCTGAACATCCCTGGGCACTACGGGACAATTTCCCCATGGCCAATCCACCCTAACCTACACATCCCTGGGCACTACGGGACAATTTCCACATGGCCAATCCCACCCTAACCTGTGCATCCCTGGGCACTACGGGACAATTTCCCCACGGCCAATCCCACCCTAACCTGCACATCCCTGGGCACTACGGGTCAATTTCCCCACGGCCAATCCACCCTAACCTGCAAATCCCTGGGCACTACGGGACAATTTCCACATGGCCAATCCCACCCTAACCTGTACATCCCTGGGCACTACGGGACAATTTCCCCACGGCCAATCCACCCTAACCTGCACATCCCTGGACACTACGGGACAACTTCCCCACGGCCAATCCCACCCTAACCCGCACATCCCTGGACACTACGGGACAATTTCCCCACGGCCAACCCCCCCTAACCCGTACATCCCTGGGCACTACGGGACAATTTCCCCACGGCCAACCCACCCTAACCCGCACATCCCTGGGCACTACGGGACAACTTCCCCACGGCCAACCCACCCTAACCCGCACATCCCTGGGCACTACGGGACAATTTCCCCACGGCCAACCCACCCTAACCCGTACATCCCTGGGCACTACGGGACAATTTCCCCACGGCCAACCCCCCCTAACCCGCACATCCCTGGGCACTACGGGACAATTTCCCCACGGCCAATCCCACCCTAACCTGCACATCCCTGGACACTACGGGACAATTTCCCCACGGCCAACCCACCCTAACCTGCACATCCCTGGGCACTACGGGACAATTTCCCCACGGCCAATCCACCCTAACCCGCACATCCCTGGGCACTACGGGACAATTTCCCCACGGCCAATCCACCCTAACCCGCACATCCCTGGGCACTACGGGACAATTTCCCCACGGCCAATCCACCCTAACCTGCAAATCCCTGGGCACTACGGGACAATTTCCCCACGGCCAATCCACCCTAACCCGCACATCCCTGGGCACTACGGGACAATTTCCCCACGGCCAATCCACCCTAACCTGCACATCCCTGGACACTACGGGACAATTTCCCCACGGCCAACCCACCCTAACCTGCACATCCCTGGGCACTACGGGACAATTTCCCCACGGCCAACCCACCCTAACCTGCACATCCCTGGGCACTACGGGACAATTTCCCCACGGCCAATCCACCCTAACCCGCACATCCCTGGGCACTACGGGACAATTTCCCCACGGACAATCCACCCTAACCTGCAAATCCCTGGGCACTACGGGACAATTTCCCCACGGCCAATCCACCCTAACCCGCACATCCCTGGGCACTACGGGACAATTTCCCCACGGCCAATCCACCCTAACCTGCAAATCCCTGGGCACTACGGGACAATTTCCCCACGGCCAATCCCACCCTAACCTGTACATCCCTGGGCACTACGGGACAATTTCCCCACGGCCAATCCACCCTAACCTGCAAATCCCTGGGCACTACGGGACAATTTCCCCACGGCCAACACACCCTAACCTGCACATCCCTGGGCACTACGGGACAATTTCCCCACGGCCAATCCCACCCTAACCTGTACATCCCTGGGCACAACGGGACAATTTCCCCACGGCCAACCCCCGCTAACCTGTACATCCCTGGACACTACGGGACAATTTCCCCACGGCCAACCCACCCTAACCTGTACATCCCTGGGCACTACGGGACAATTTCCCCACGGCCAATCCACCCTAACCTACACATCCCTGGGCACTACGGGACAATTTCCCCACGGCCAACCCCACCCTAACCTGTACATCCCTGGGCACTACGGGACAATTTCCCCATGGCCAATCCACCCTAACCTACACATCCCTGGGCACTACGGGACAATTTCCACATGGCCAATCCCACCCTAACCTGTGCATCCCTGGGCACTACGGGACAATTTCCCCACGGCCAATCCCACCCTAACCTGCACATCCCTGGGCACTACGGGTCAATTTCCCCACGGCCAATCCACCCTAACCTGCAAATCCCTGGGCACTACGGGACAATTTCCACATGGCCAATCCCACCCTAACCTGTACATCCCTGGGCACTACGGGACAATTTCCCCACGGCCAATCCCACCCTAACCTGCACATCCCTGGGCACTACGGGTCAATTTCCCCACGGCCAATCCACCCTAACCTGCACATCCCTGGACACTACGGGACAATTTCCCCACGGCCAATCCCACCCTAACCTGCACATCCCTGGACACTACGGGACAACTTCCCCACGGCCAATCCCACCCTAACCCGCACATCCCTGGACACTACGGGACAATTTCCCCACGGCCAACCCCCCCTAACCCGTACATCCCTGGGCACTACGGGACAATTTCCCCACGGCCAACCCACCCTAACCCGCACATCCCTGGGCACTACGGGACAACTTCCCCACGGCCAACCCACCCTAACCCGCACATCCCTGGGCACTACGGGACAATTTCCCCACGGCCAACCCACCCTAACCCGTACATCCCTGGGCACTACGGGACAATTTCCCCACGGCCAACCCCCCCTAACCCGCACATCCCTGGGCACTACGGGACAATTTCCCCACGGCCAATCCCACCCTAACCTGCACATCCCTGGACACTACGGGACAATTTCCCCACGGCCAACCCACCCTAACCTGCACATCCCTGGGCACTACGGGACAATTTCCCCACGGCCAATCCACCCTAACCCGCACATCCCTGGGCACTACGGGACAATTTCCCCACGGCCAATCCACCCTAACCTGCAAATCCCTGGGCACTACGGGACAATTTCCCCACGGCCAATCCACCCTAACCCGCACATCCCTGGGCACTACGGGACAATTTCCCCACGGCCAATCCACCCTAACCTGCAAATCCCTGGGCACTACGGGACAATTTCCCCACGGCCAATCCCACCCTAACCTGTACATCCCTGGGCACTACGGGACAATTTCCCCACGGCCAATCCACCCAAACCTGCAAATCCCTGGGCACTACGGGACAATTTCCCCACGGCCAACACACCCTAACCTGCACATCCCTGGGCACTACGGGACAATTTCCCCACGGCCAATCCCACCCTAACCTGTACATCCCTGGGCACTACGGGACAATTTCCCCACGGCCAACCCCCCCTAACCTGTACATCCCTGGACACTACGGGACAATTTCCCCACGGCCAACCCACCCTAACCTGTACATCCCTGGGCACTACGGGACAATTTCCCCACGGCCAATCCACCCTAACCTACACATCCCTGGGCACTACGGGACGATTTCCCCACGGCCAATCCACCCTAACCTGTACATCCCTGGGCACTACGTGACAATTTCCCCACGGCCAACCCACCCTAACCTGTACATCCCTGGACACTACGGGACAATTTCCCCACGGCCAATCCCACCCTAACCTGCACATCCCTGGACACTGCGGGACAATTTCCCCACGGCCAACCCCCCCTAACCTGTACATCCCTGGACACTACGGGACAATTTCCCCACGGCCAACCCACCCTAACCTGTACATCCCTGGGCACTACGGGACAATTTCCCCACGGCCAATCCACCCTAACCTACACATCCCTGGGCACTACGGGACGATTTCCCCACGGCCATCCCACCCTAACCTGTACATCCCTGGGCACTACGGGACAATTTCCCCACGGCCAACCCACCCTAACCTGTACATCCCTGGGCACTATGGGACAATTTCCCCATGGCCAATCCACCCTAACCTACACATCCCTGGGCACTACGGGACAATTTCCACATGGCCAATCCCACCCTAACCTGTACATCCCTGGGCACTACGGGTCAATTTCCCCACGGCCAATCCACCCTAACCTGCAAATCCCTGGGCACTACGGGACAATTTCCACATGGCCAATCCCACCCTAACCTGTACATCCCTGGGCACTACGGGACAATTTCCCCACGGCCAATCCCACCCTAACCTGCACATCCCTGGGCACTACGGGTCAATTTCCCCACGGCCAATCCACCCTAACCTGCACATCCCTGGGCACTACGGGACAATTTCCCCACGGCCAATCCCACCCTAACCTGCACATCCCTGGACACTACGGGACAACTTCCCCACGGCCAATCCCACCCAAACCCGCACATCCCTGGACACTACGGGACAATTTCCCCACGGCCAACCCCCCCTAACCCGTACATCCCTGGGCACTACGGGACAATTTCCCCACGGCCAACCCACCCTAACCCGCACATCCCTGGGCACTACGGGACAACTTCCCCACGGCCAACCCACCCAAACCCGCACATCCCTGGGCACTACGGGACAATTTCCCCACGGCCAACCCACCCTAACCCGCACATCCCTGGGCACTACGGGACAATTTCCCCACGGCCAACCCACCCTAACCCGTACATCCCTGGGCACTACGGGACAATTTCCCCACGGCCAACCCACCCTAACATACACATCCCTGGGCACTACGGGACAATTTCCCCACGGCCAACCCCCCCTAACCTGCACATCCCTGGGCACTACGGGACAATTTCCCCACGGCCAATCCCACCCTAACCTGCACATCCCTGGACACTACGGGACAATTTCCCCACGGCCAATCCCACCCTAACCTGTACATCCCTGGGCACTACGGGACAATTTCCCCACGGCCAATCCCACCCTAACCTGCACATCCCTGGACACTACGGGACAACTTCCCCACGGCCAATCCCACCCTAACCTGCACATCCCTGGACACTACGGGACAATTTCCCCACGGCCAACCCCCCCTAACCCGTACATCCCTGGGCACTACGGGACGATTTCCCCACGGCCAACCCACCCTAACCTGTACATCCCTGGGCACTACGGGACAATTTCCCCACGGCCAACCCACCCTAACCTGCACATCCCTGGGCACTACGGGACAATTTCCACATGGCCAATCCCACCCTAACCTGTACATCCCTGGGCACTACGGGACAATTTCCCCACGGCCAATCCACCCTAACCTACACATCCCTGGGCACTACGGGACAATTTCCACATGGCCAATCCCACCCTAACCTGTACATCCCTGGGCACTACGGGACAATTTCCCCACGGCCAATCCACCCTAACCTACACATCCCTGGGCACTACGGGACGATTTCCCCACGGCCAACCCACCCTAACCTGTACATCCCTGGGCACTACGGGACAATTTCCCCACGGCCAACCCACCCTAACCTGTACATCCCTGGGCACTACGGGACAATTTCCCCATGGCCAATCCACCCTAACCTACACATCCCTGGGCACTACGGGACAATTTCCACATGGCCAATCCCACCCTAACCTGTACATCCCTGGGCACTACGGGACAATTTCCCCACGGCCAATCCCACCCTAACCTGCACATCCCTGGGCACTACGGGTCAATTTCCCCACGGCCAATCCACCCTAACCTGCAAATCCCTGGGCACTACGGGACAATTTCCACATGGCCAATCCCACCCTAACCTGTACATCCCTGGGCACTACGGGACAATTTCCCCACGGCCAATCCCACCCTAACCTGCACATCCCTGGGCACTACGGGTCAATTTCCCCACGGCCAATCCACCCTAACCTGCACATCCCTGGACACTACGGGACAATTTCCCCACGGCCAATCCCACCCTAACCTGCACATCCCTGGACACTACGGGACAACTTCCCCACGGCCAATCCCACCCAAACCCGCACATCCCTGGACACTACGGGACAATTTCCCCACGGCCAACCCCCCCTAACCCGTACATCCCTGGGCACTACGGGACAATTTCCCCACGGCCAACCCACCCTAACCCGCACATCCCTGGGCACTACGGGACAACTTCCCCACGGCCAACCCACCCTAACCCGCACATCCCTGGGCACTACGGGACAATTTCCCCACGGCCAACCCACCCTAACCCGCACATCCCTGGGCACTACGGGACAATTTCCCCACGGCCAACCCACCCTAACCCGTACATCCCTGGACACTACGGGACAATTTCCCCACGGCCAACCCCCCCTAACCTGCACATCCCTGGGCACTACGGGACAATTTCCCCACGGCCAATCCCACCCTAACCTGCACATCCCTGGACACTACGGGACAATTTCCCCACGGCCAACCCCCCCTAACCTGTACATCCCTGGGCACTACGGGACAATTTCCCCACGGCCAATCCACCCTAACCTGCAAATCCCTGGGCACTACGGGACAATTTCCCCACGGCCAACCCACCCTAACCCGTACATCCCTGGGCACTACGGGACAATTTCCCCACGGCCAATCCCACCCTAACCTGTACATCCCTGGGCACTACGGGACAATTTCCCCACGGCCAATCCACCCTAACCTGCAAATCCCTGGGCACTACGGGACAATTTCCCCACGGCCAACACACCCTAACCTGCACATCCCTGGGCACTACGGGACAATTTCCCCACGGCCAATCCCACCCTAACCTGCACATCCCTGGGCACTACGGGACAATTTCCCCACGGCCAATCCCACCCTAACCTGCACATCCCTGGGCACTACGGGACAATTTCCCCACGGCCAATCCCACCCTAACCTGTACATCCCTGGGCACTACGGGACAATTTCCCCACGGCCAATCCACCCTAACCTGCACATCCCTGGACACTACGGGACAATTTCCCCACGGCCAATCCCACCCTAACCTGTACATCCCTGGGCACTACGGGACAATTTCCCCACGGCCAATCCACCCTAACCTGCAAATCCCTGGGCACTACGGGACAATTTCCCCACGGCCAACACACCCTAACCTGCACATCCCTGGGCACTACGGGACAATTTCCCCACGGCCAATCCCACCCTAACCTGCACATCCCTGGGCACTACGGGACAATTTCCCCCCGGCCAATCCCACCCTAACCTGTACATCCCTGGGCACTACGGGACAATTTCCCCACGGCCAATCCACCCTAACCTGCACATCCCTGGACACTACGGGACAATTTCCCCACGGCCAATCCCACCCTAACCTGCACATCCCTGGACACTGCGGGACAATTTCCCCACGGCCAACCCCCCCTAACCTGTACATCCCTGGACACTACGGGACAATTTCCCCACGGCCAACCCACCCTAACCTGTACATCCCTGGGCACTACGGGACAATTTCCCCACGGCCAATCCACCCTAACCTACACATCCCTGGGCACTACGGGACGATTTCCCCACGGCCAACCCACCCTAACCTGTACATCCCTGGGCACTACGGGACAATTTCCCCACGGCCAACCCACCCTAACCTGTACATCCCTGGGCACTACGGGACAATTTCCCCATGGCCAATCCACCCTAACCTACACATCCCTGGGCACTACGGGACAATTTCCACATGGCCAATCCCACCCTAACCTGTACATCCCTGGGCACTACGGGACAATTTCCCCACGGCCAATCCCACCCTAACCTGCACATCCCTGGGCACTACGGGTCAATTTCCCCACGGCCAATCCACCCTAACCTGCAAATCCCTGGGCACTACGGGACAATTTCCACATGGCCAATCCCACCCTAACCTGTACATCCCTGGGCACTACGGGACAATTTCCCCACGGCCAATCCCACCCTAACCTGCACATCCCTGGGCACTACGGGTCAATTTCCCCACGGCCAATCCACCCTAACCTGCACATCCCTGGGCACTACGGGACAATTTCCCCACGGCCAATCCCACCCTAACCTGCACATCCCTGGACACTACGGGACAACTTCCCCACGGCCAATCCCACCCTAACCCGCACATCCCTGGACACTACGGGACAATTTCCCCACGGCCAACCCCCCCTAACCCGTACATCCCTGGGCACTACGGGACAATTTCCCCACGGCCAACCCACCCTAACCCGCACATCCCTGGGCACTACGGGACAACTTCCCCACGGCCAACCCACCCTAACCCGCACATCCCTGGGCACTACGGGACAATTTCCCCACGGCCAACCCACCCTAACCCGCACATCCCTGGGCACTACGGGACAATTTCCCCACGGCCAACCCACCCTAACCCGTACATCCCTGGGCAATACGGGACAATTTCCCCACGGCCAACCCCCCCTAACCTGCACATCCCTGGGCACTACGGGACAATTTCCCCACGGCCAATCCCACCCTAACCTGCACATCCCTGGACACTACGGGACAATTTCCCCACGGCCAACCCCCCCCAAACCTGCACATCCCTGGGCACTACGGGACAATTTCCCCACGGCCAACCCCCCCTAACCCGCACATCCCTGGGCACTACGGGACAATTTCCCCACGGCCAACCCACCCTAACCCGCACATCCCTGGGCACTACGGGACAATTTCCCCACGGCCAACCCACCCTAACCTGCACATCCCTGGGCACTACGGGACAATTTCCCCACGGCCAATCCACCCTAACCCGCACATCCCTGGGCACTACGGGACAATTTCCCCACGGCCAATCCACCCTAACCTGCAAATCCCTGGGCACTACGGGACAATTTCCCCACGGCCAATCCCACCCTAACCTGTACATCCCTGGGCACTACGGGACAATTTCCCCACGGCCAATCCACCCTAACCTGCAAATCCCTGGGCACTACGGGACAATTTCCCCACGGCCAACACACCCTAACCTGCACATCCCTGGGCACTACGGGACAATTTCCCCACGGCCAATCCCACCCTAACCTGTACATCCCTGGGCACTACGGGACAATTTCCCCACGGCCAACCCCCCCTAACCTGTACATCCCTGGACACTACGGGACAATTTCCCCACGGCCAACCCACCCTAACCTGTACATCCCTGGGCACTACGGGACAATTTCCCCACGGCCAATCCACCCTAACCTACACATCCCTGGGCACTACGGGACGATTTCCCCACGGCCAACCCACCCTAACCTGTACATCCCTGGGCACTACGTGACAATTTCCCCACGGCCAACCCACCCTAACCTGTACATCCCTGGACACTACGGGACAATTTCCCCACGGCCAATCCCACCCTAACCTGCACATCCCTGGACACTGCGGGACAATTTCCCCACGGCCAACCCCCCCTAACCTGTACATCCCTGGACACTACGGGACAATTTCCCCACGGCCAACCCACCCTAACCTGTACATCCCTGGGCACTACGGGACAATTTCCCCACGGCCAATCCACCCTAACCTACACATCCCTGGGCACTACGGGACGATTTCCCCACGGCCAACCCACCCTAACCTGTACATCCCTGGGCACTACGGGACAATTTCCCCACGGCCAACCCCACCCTAACCTGTACATCCCTGGGCACTACGGGACAATTTCCCCATGGCCAATCCACCCTAACCTACACATCCCTGGGCACTACGGGACAATTTCCACATGGCCAATCCCACCCTAACCTGTGCATCCCTGGGCACTACGGGACAATTTCCCCACGGCCAATCCCACCCTAACCTGCACATCCCTGGGCACTACGGGTCAATTTCCCCACGGCCAATCCACCCTAACCTGCAAATCCCTGGGCACTACGGGACAATTTCCACATGGCCAATCCCACCCTAACCTGTACATCCCTGGGCACTACGGGACAATTTCCCCACGGCCAATCCCACCCTAACCTGCACATCCCTGGGCACTACGGGTCAATTTCCCCACGGCCAATCCACCCTAACCTGCACATCCCTGGCCACTACGGGACAATTTCCCCACGGCCAAACCCACCCTAACCTGCACATCCCTGGACACTACGGGACAACTTCCCCACGGCCAATCCCACCCTAACCCGCACATCCCTGGACACTACGGGACAATTTCCCCACGGCCAACCCCCCCTAACCCGTACATCCCTGGGCACTACGGGACAATTTCCCCACGGCCAACCCACCCTAACCCGCACATCCCTGGGCACTACGGGACAACTTCCCCACGGCCAACCCACCCTAACCCGCACATCCCTGGGCACTACGGGACAATTTCCCCACGGCCAACCCCCCCTAACCCGCACATCCCTGGGCACTACGGGACAATTTCCCCACGGCCAACCCACCCTAACCCGTACATCCCTGGGCACTACGGGACAATTTCCCCACGGCCAACCCCCCCTAACCCGCACATCCCTGGGCACTACGGGACAATTTCCCCACGGCCAATCCCACCCTAACCTGCACATCCCTGGACACTACGGGACAATTTCCCCACGGCCAACCACCCGCTAACCTGCACATCCCTGGGCACTACGGGACAATTTCCCCACGGCCAACCCCCACTAACCCGCACATCCCTGGGCACTACGGGACAATTTCCCCACGGCCAACCCACCCTAACCCGCACATCCCTGGGCACTACGGGACAATTTCCCCACGGCCAACCCACCCTAACCTGCACATCCCTGGGCACTACGGGACAATTTCCCCACGGCCAATCCACCCTAACCCGCACATCCCTGGGCACTACGGGACAATTTCCCCACGGCCAATCCACCCTAACCTGCAAATCCCTGGGCACTACGGGACAATTTCCCCACGGCCAATCCACCCTAACCCGCACATCCCTGGGCACTACGGGACAATTTCCCCACGGCCAATCCACCCTAACCTGCAAATCCCTGGGCACTACGGGACAATTTCCCCACGGCCAATCCCACCCTAACCTGTACATCCCTGGGCACTACGGGACAATTTCCCCACGGCCAACACACCCTAACCTGCAAATCCCTGGGCACTACGGGACAATTTCCCCACGGCCAACACACCCTAACCTGCACATCCCTGGGCACTACGGGACAATTTCCCCACGGCCAATCCCACCCTAACCTGCACATCCCTGGGCACTACGGGACAATTTCCCCACGGCCAACCCACCCTAACCTGTACATCCCTGGGCACTACGGGACAATTTCCCCACGGCCAACCCCCCCTAACCTGTACATCCCTGGACACTACGGGACAATTTCCCCACGGCCAACCCACCCTAACCTGTACATCCCTGGGCACTACGGGACAATTTCCCCACGGCCAATCCACCCTAACCTACACATCCCTGGGCACTACGGGACGATTTCCCCACGGCCAACCCACCCTAACCTGTACATCCCTGGGCACTACGTGACAATTTCCCACGGCCAACCCACCCTAACCTGTACATCCCTGGACACTACGGGACAATTTCCCCACTGCCAATCCCACCCTAACCTGCACATCCCTGGACACGGCGGGACAATTTCCCCACGGCCAACACCCCCTAACCTGTACATCCCTGGACACTACGGGACAATTTCCCCACGGCCAACCCACCCTAACCTGTACATCCCTGGGCACTACGGGACGATTTCCCCACGGCCAATCCACCCTAACCTACACATCCCTGGGCACTACGGGACGATTTCCCCACGGCCAACCCACCCTAACCTGTACATCCCTGGGCACTACGGGACAATTTCCCCACGGCCAACCCACCCTAACCTGTACATCCCTGGGCACTACGGGACAATTTCCCCATGGCCAATCCACCCTAACCTACACATCCCTGGGCACTACGGGACAATTTCCACATGGCCAATCCCACCCTAACCTGTACATCCCTGGGCACTACGGGTCAATTTCCCCACGGCCAATCCACCCTAACCTGCAAATCCCTGGGCACTACGGGACAATTTCCACATGGCCAATCCCACCCTAACCTGTACATCCCTGGGCACTACGGGACAATTTCCCCACGGCCAATCCCACCCTAACCTGCACATCCCTGGGCACTACGGGTCAATTTCCCCACGGCCAATCCACCCTAACCCGTACGTCCCTGGGCACTACGGGACAATTTCCCCACGGCCAATCCCACCCTAACCTGCACATCCCTGGGCACTACGGGACAACTTCCCCACGGCCAACCCACCCTAACCCGCACATCCCTGGGCACTACGGGACAATTTCCCCACGGCCAACCCCCCCAAACCCGCACATCCCTGGGCACTACGGGACAATTTCCCCACGGCCAACCCACCCTAACCCGTACATCCCTGGGCACTACGGGACAATTTCCCCACGGCCAACCCCCCCTAACCCGCACATCCCTGGGCACTACGGGACAATTTCCCCACGGCCAACCCACCCTAACCCGCACATCCCTGGGCACTACGGGACAATTTCCCCACGGCCAACCCACCCTAACCCGTACATCCCTGGGCACTACGGGACAATTTCCCCACGGCCAACCCCCCCTAACCTGCACATCCCTGGGCACTACGGGACAATTTCCCCACGGCCAATCCCACCCTAACCTGCACATCCCTGGACACTACGGGACAATTTCCCCACGGCCAACCCCCCCCAAACCTGCACATCCCTGGGCACTACGGGACAATTTCCCCACGGCCAACCCCCCCTAACCCGCACATCCCTGGGCACTACGGGACAATTTCCCCACGGCCAACCCACCCTAACCCGCACATCCCTGGGCACTACGGGACAATTTCCCCACGGCCAACCCACCCTAACCTGCACATCCCTGGGCACTACGGGACAATTTCCCCACGGCCAATCCACCCTAACCCGCACATCCCTGGGCACTACGGGACAATTTCCCCACGGCCAATCCACCCTAACCTGCAAATCCCTGGGCACTACGGGACAATTTCCCCACGGCCAATCCCACCCTAACCTGTACATCCCTGGGCACTACGGGACAATTTCCCCACGGCCAATCCACCCTAACCTGCAAATCCCAGGGCACTACGGGACAATTTCCCCACGGCCAACACACCCTAACCTGCACATCCCTGGGCACTACGGGACAATTTCCCCACGGCCAATCCCACCCTAACCTGTACATCCCTGGGCACTACGGGACAATTTCCCCACGGCCAACCCCCCCTAACCTGTACATCCCTGGACACTACGGGACAATTTCCCCACGGCCAACCCACCCTAACCTGTACATCCCTGGGCACTACGGGACAATTTCCCCACGGCCAATCCACCCTAACCTACACATCCCTGGGCACTACGGGACGATTTCCCCACGGCCAACCCACCCTAACCTGTACATCCCTGGGCACTACGTGACAATTTCCCCACGGCCAACCCACCCTAACCTGCACATCCCTGGACACTACGGGACAATTTCCCCACGGCCAATCCCACCCTAACCTGCACATCCCTGGACACTGCGGGACAATTTCCCCACGGCCAACCCCCACTAACCTGTACATCCCTGGACACTACGGGACAATTTCCCCACGGCCAACCCACCCTAACCTGTACATCCCTGGGCACTACGGGACAATTTCCCCACGGCCAATCCACCCTAACCTACACATCCCTGGGCACTACGGGACGATTTCCCCACGGCCAACCCACCCTAACCTGTACATCCCTGGGCACTACGGGACAATTTCCCCACGGCCAACCCCACCCTAACCTGTACATCCCTGGGCACTACGGGACAATTTCCCCATGGCCAATCCACCCTAACCTACACATCCCTGGGCACTACGGGACAATTTCCACATGGCCAATCCCACCCTAACCTGTGCATCCCTGGGCACTACGGGACAATTTCCCCACGGCCAATCCCACCCTAACCTGCACATCCCTGGGCACTACGGGTCAATTTCCCCACGGCCAATCCACCCTAACCTGCAAATCCCTGGGCACTACGGGACAATTTCCACATGGCCAATCCCACCCTAACCTGTACATCCCTGGGCACTACGGGACAATTTCCCCACGGCCAATCCCACCCTAACCTGCACATCCCTGGGCACTACGGGTCAATTTCCCCACGGCCAATCCACCCTAACCTGCACATCCCTGGACACTACGGGACAATTTCCCCACGGCCAATCCCACCCTAACCTGCACATCCCTGGACACTACGGGACAACTTCCCCACGGCCAATCCCACCCTAACCCGCACATCCCTGGACACTACGGGACAATTTCCCCACGGCCAACCCCCCCTAACCCGTACATCCCTGGGCACTACGGGACAATTTCCCCACGGCCAACCCACCCTAACCCGCACATCCCTGGGCACTACGGGACAACTTCCCCACGGCCAACCCACCCTAACCCGCACATCCCTGGGCACTACGGGACAATTTCCCCACGGCCAACCCCCCCTAACCCGCACATCCCTGGGCACTACGGGACAATTTCCCCACGGCCAACCCACCCTAACCCGTACATCCCTGGGCACTACGGGACAATTTCCCCACGGCCAACCCCCCCTAACCCGCACATCCCTGGGCACTACGGGACAATTTCCCCACGGCCAATCCCACCCTAACCTGCACATCCCTGGACACTACGGGACAATTTCCCCACGGCCAACCCCCCGCTAACCTGCACATCCCTGGGCACTACGGGACAATTTCCCCACGGCCAACCCCCACTAACCCGCACATCCCTGGGCACTACGGGACAATTTCCCCACGGCCAACCCACCCTAACCCGCACATCCCTGGGCACTACGGGACAATTTCCCCACGGCCAACCCACCCTAACCTGCACATCCCTGGGCACTACGGGACAATTTCCCCACGGCCAATCCACCCTAACCCGCACATCCCTGGGCACTACGGGACAATTTCCCCACGGCCAATCCACCCTAACCTGCAAATCCCTGGGCACTACGGGACAATTTCCCCACGGCCAATCCACCCTAACCCGGACATCCCTGGGCACTACGGGACAATTTCCCCACGGCCAATCCACCCTAACCTGCAAATCCCTGGGCACTACGGGACAATTTCCCCACGGCCAATCCCACCCTAACCTGTACATCCCTGGGCACTACGGGACAATTTCCCCACGGCCAACACACCCTAACCTGCAAATCCCTGGGCACTACGGGACAATTTCCCCACGGCCAACACACCCTAACCTGCACATCCCTGGGCACTACGGGACAATTTCCCCACGGCCAATCCCACCCTAACCTGCACATCCCTGGGCACTACGGGACAATTTCCCCACGGCCAACCCACCCTAACCTGTACATCCCTGGGCACTACGGGACAATTTCCCCACGGCCAACCCCCCCTAACCTGTACATCCCTGGACACTACGGGACAATTTCCCCACGGCCAACCCACCCTAACCTGTACATCCCTGGGCACTACGGGACAATTTCCCCACGGCCAATCCACCCTAACCTACACATCCCTGGGCACTACGGGACGATTTCCCCACGGCCAACCCACCCTAACCTGTACATCCCTGGGCACTACGTGACAATTTCCCCACGGCCAACCCACCCTAACCTGTACATCCCTGGACACTACGGGACAATTTCCCCACGGCCAATCCCACCCTAACCTGCACATCCCTGGACACGGCGGGACAATTTCCCCACGGCCAACCCCCCCTAACCTGTACATCCCTGGACACTACGGGACAATTTCCCCACGGCCAACCCACCCTAACCTGTACATCCCTGGGCACTACGGGACGATTTCCCCACGGCCAATCCACCCTAACCTACACATCCCTGGGCACTACGGGACGATTTCCCCACGGCCAACCCACCCTAACCTGTACATCCCTGGGCACTACGGGACAATTTCCCCACGGCCAACCCACCCTAACCTGTACATCCCTGGGCACTACGGGACAATTTCCCCATGGCCAATCCACCCTAACCTACACATCCCTGGGCACTACGGGACAATTTCCACATGGCCAATCCCACCCTAACCTGTACATCCCTGGGCACTACGGGTCAATTTCCCCACGGCCAATCCACCCTAACCTGCAAATCCCTGGGCACTACGGGACAATTTCCACATGGCCAATCCCACCCTAACCTGTACATCCCTGGGCACTACGGGACAATTTCCCCACGGCCAATCCCACCCTAACCTGCACATCCCTGGGCACTACGGGTCAATTTCCCCACGGCCAATCCACCCTAACCCGTACATCCCTGGGCACTACGGGACAATTTCCCCACGGCCAATCCCACCCTAACCTGCACATCCCTGGGCACTACGGGACAACTTCCCCACGGCCAACCCACCCTAACCCGCACATCCCTGGGCACTACGGGACAATTTCCCCACGGCCAACCCCCCCTAACCCGCACATCCCTGGGCACTACGGGACAATTTCCCCACGGCCAACCCACCCTAACCCGTACATCCCTGGGCACTACGGGACAATTTCCCCACGGCCAACCCCCCCTAACCCGCACATCCCTGGGCACTACGGGACAATTTCCCCACGGCCAATCCCACCCTAACCTGCACATCCCTGGACACTACGGGACAATTTCCCCACGGCCAACCCCCCCTAACCTGCACATCCCTGGGCACTACGGGACAATTTCCCCACGGCCAACCCCCACTAACCCGCACATCCCTGAGCACTACGGGACAATTTCCCCACGGCCAACCCACCCTAACCCGCACATCCCTGGGCACTACGGGACAATTTCCCCATGGCCAACCCACCCTAACATGCACATCCCTGGGCACTACGGGACAATTTCCCCACGGCCAATCCACCCTAACCCGCACATCCCTGGGCACTACGGGACAATTTCCCCACGGCCAATCCACCCTAACCCGCAAATCCCTGGGCACTACGGGACAATTTCCCCACGGCCAATCCACCCTAAGCCGCACATCCCTGGGCACTACGGGACAATTTCCCCACGGCCAATCCACCCTAACCTGCAAATCCCTGGGCACTACGGGACAATTTCCCCACGGCCAATCCCACCCTAACCTGTACATCCCTGGGCACTACGGGACAATTTCCCCACGGCCAACCCCCCCTAACCTGTACATCCCTGGACACTACGGGACAATTTCCCCACGGCCAACCCACCCTAACCTGTACATCCCTGGGCACTACGGGACAATTTCCCCACGGCCAATCCACCCTAACCTACACATCCCTGGGCACTACGGGACGATTTCCCCACGGCCAACCCACCCTAACCTGTACATCCCTGGGCACTACGTGACAATTTCCCCACGGCCAACCCACCCTAACCTGTACATCCCTGGACACTACGGGACAATTTCCCCACGGCCAATCCCACCCTAACCTGCACATCCCTGGACACTGCGGGACAATTTCCCCACGGCCAACCCCCCCTAACCTGTACATCCCTGGACACTACGGGACAATTTCCCCACGGCCAACCCACCCTAACCTGTACATCCCTGGGCACTACGGGACAATTTCCCCACGGCCAATCCAACCTAACCTACACATCCCTGGGCACTACGGGACGATTTCCCCACGGCCAACCCACCCTAACCTGTACATCCCTGGGCACTACGGGACAATTTCCCCACGGCCAACCCACCCTAACCTGTACATCCCTGGGCACTACGGGACAATTTCCCCATGGCCAATCCACCCTAACCTACACATCCCTGGGCACTACGGGACAATTTCCACATGGCCAATCCCACCCTAACCTGTACATCCCTGGGCACTACGGGTCAATTTCCCCACGGCCAATCCACCCTAACCTGCAAATCCCTGGGCACTACGGGACAATTTCCACATGGCCAATCCCACCCTAACCTGTACATCCCTGGGCACTACGGGACAATTTCCCCACGGCCAATCCCACCCTAACCTGCACATCCCTGGGCACTACGGGTCAATTTCCCCACGGCCAATCCACCCTAACCTGCACATCCCTGGACACTACGGGACAATTTCCCCACGGCCAATCCCACCCTAACCTGCACATCCCTGGACACTACGGGACAATTTCCCCACGGCCAATCCCAACCTAACCTGTACATCCCTGGGCACTACGGGACAATTTCCCCACGGCCAATCCACCCTAACCTGCAAATCCCTGGGCACTACGGGACAATTTCCCCACGGCCAACACACCCTAACCTGCACATCCCTGGGCACTACGGGACAATTTCCCCACGGCCAATCCCACCCTAACCTGTACATCCCTGGGCACTACGGGACAATTTCCCCACGGCCAACCCCCCCTAACCTGTACATCCCTGGACACTACGGGACAATTTCCCCACGGCCAACCCACCCTAACCTGTACATCCCTGGGCACTACGGGACAATTTCCCCACGGCCAATCCACCCTAACCTACACATCCCTGGGCACTACGGGACGATTTCCCCACGGCCAACCCACCCTAACCTGTACATCCCTGGGCACTACGTGATAATTTCCCCACGGCCAACCCACCCTAACCTGTACATCCCTGGACACTACGGGACAATTTCCCCACGGCCAATCCCACCCTAACCTGCACATCCCTGGACACTGCGGGACAATTTCCCCACGGCCAACGCCCCCTAACCTGTACATCCCTGGACACTACGGGACAATTTCCCCACGGCCAACCCACCCTAACCTGTACATCCCTGGGCACTACGGGACAATTTCCCCACGGCCAATCCACCCTAACCTACACATCCCTGGGCACTACGGGACGATTTCCCCACGGCCAACCCACCCTAACCTGTACATCCCTGGGCACTACGGGACAATTTCCCCACGGCCAACCCACCCTAACCTGTACATCCCTGGGCACTACGGGACAATTTCCCCATGGCCAATCCACCCTAACCTACACATCCCTGGGCACTACGGGACAATTTCCACATGGCCAATCCCACCCTAACCTGCACATCCCTGGGCACTACGGGTCAATTTCCCCACGGCCAATCCACCCTAACCTGCAAATCCCTGGGCACTACGGGACAATTTCCACATGGCCAATCCCACCCTAACCTGTACATCCCTGGGCACTACGGGACAATTTCCCCACGGTTAATCCCACCCTAACCTGTACATCCCGGGGCACTACGGGACAATTTCCCCACGGCCAACCCACCCTAACCTGTACATCCCTGGGCACTACGGGACAATTTCCCCACGGCCAACCCACCCTAACCTGTACATCCCTGGGCACTACGGGACAATTTCCCCATGGCCAACCCACCCTAACCTGCACATCCCTGGGCACTACGGGACAATTTCCCCACGGCCAATCCCACCCTAACCTGTACATCCCTGGGCACTACGGGACAATTTCGCCACGGC
This sequence comes from Hemiscyllium ocellatum, assembly GCF_020745735.1. NCBI lineage: Eukaryota > Metazoa > Chordata > Chondrichthyes > Orectolobiformes > Hemiscylliidae > Hemiscyllium > Hemiscyllium ocellatum. The sequence continues at coordinate 51,376 of NW_026869270.1, read as the reverse complement.
CAATCACACCCTAACCTGCACATCACTGGACACTACGGGACAATTTCCCCACGGCCAATCCCACCCTAACCTGTACATCCCTGGGCACTACGGGACAATTTCCCCACGGCCAACACACCCTAACCTGCACATCCCTGGACACTACGGGACAATTTCCCCACGGCCAATTCCACCCTCACCTGCAAATCCCTGGGCACTACGGGACAATTTCCCCACGGCCAACACACCCTAACCTGCACATCCCTGGGCACTACGGGACAATTTCCCCACGGCCAATCCCACCCTAACCTGCACATCCCTGGGCACTACGGGACAATTTCCCCACGGCCAATCCCACCCTAACCTGCACATCCCTGGGCACTACGGGACAATTTCCCCACGGCCAATCCCACCCTAACCTGTACATCCCTGGGCACTACGGGACAATTTCCCCACGGCCAATCCACCCTAACCTGCACATCCCTGGACACTACGGGACAATTTCCCCACGGCCAATCCCACCCTAACCTGCACATCCCTGGACACTGCGGGACAATTTCCCCACGGCCAACCCCCCCTAACCTGTACATCCCTGGGCACTACGGGACAATTTCCCCACGGCCAACCCACCCTAACCTGTACATCCCTGGGCACTACGGGACAATTTCCCCACGGCCAATCCACCCTAACCTACACATCCCTGGGCACTACGGGACGATTTCCCCACGGCCAACCCACCCTAACCTGTACATCCCTGGGCACTACGGGACAATTTCCCCACGGCCAACCCACCCTAACCTGTACATCCCTGGGCACTACGGGACAATTTCCCCATGGCCAATCCACCCTAACCTACACATCCCTGGGCACTACGGGACAATTTCCACATGGCCAATCCCACCCTAACCTGTACATCCCTGGGCACTACGGGACAATTTCCCCACGGCCAATCCCACCCTAACCTGCACATCCCTGGACACTACGGGTCAATTTCCCCACGGCCAATCCACCCTAACTTGCACATCCCTGGGCACTACGGGTCAATTTCCCCACGGCCAATCCACCCTAACCTGCACATCCCTGGGCACTACGGGTCAATTTCCCCACGGCCAACACACCCTAACCTGTACATCCCTGGGCACTACGGGACAATTTCCCCACGGCCAATCCACCCTAACCTGCACATCCCTGGGCACTACGGGACAATTTCCCCACGGCCAATCCCACCCTAACCTGCACATCCCTGGGCACTACGGGACAATTTCCCCACGGCCAATCCCACCCTAACCTGTACATCCCTGGGCACTACGGGACAATTTCCCCACGGCCAATCCCACCCTAACCTGCACATCCCTGGACACTACGGGACAACTTCCCCACGGCCAATCCCACCCTAACCCGCACATCCCTGGACACTACGGGACAATTTCCCCACGGCCAACCCCCCCTAACCCGTACATCCCTGGGCACTACGGGACAATTTCCCCACGGCCAACCCACCCTAACCAGCACATCCCTGGGCACTACGGGACAACTTCCCCACGGCCAACCCACCCTAACCCGCACATCCCTGGGCACTACGGGACAATTTCCCCACGGCCAACCCACCCTAACCCGCACATCCCTGGGCACTACGGGACAATTTCCCCACGGCCAACCCACCCTAACCCGTACATCCCTGGGCACTACGGGACAATTTCCCCACGGCCAACCCCCCCTAACCTGCACATCCCTGGGCACTACGGGACAATTTCCCCACGGCCAATCCCACCCTAACCTGCACATCCCTGGACACTACGGGACAATTTCCCCACGGCCAACCCCCCCCTAACCTGCACATCCCTGGGCACTACGGGACAATTTCCCCACGGCCAACCCCCCCTAACCCGCACATCCCTGGGCACTACGGGACAATTTCCCCACGGCCAACCCACCCTAACCCGCACATCCCTGGGCACTACGGGACAATTTCCCCACGGCCAACCCACCCTAACCTGCACATCCCTGGGCACTACGGGACAATTTCCCCACGGCCAATCCACCCTAACCCGCACATCCCTGGGCACTACGGGACAATTTCCCCACGGCCAATCCACCCTAACCTGCAAATCCCTGGGCACTACGGGACAATTTCCCCACGGCCAATCCCACCCTAACCTGTACATCCCTGGGCACTACGGGACAATTTCCCCACGGCCAATCCACCCTAACCTGCAAATCCCTGGGCACTACGGGACAATTTCCCCACGGCCAACACACCCTAACCTGCACATCCCTGTGCACTACGGGACAATTTCCCCACGGCCAATCCCACCCTAACCTGTACATCCCTGGGCACTACGGGACAATTTCCCCACGGCCAATCCACCCTAACCTGCAAATCCCTGGGCACTACGGGACAATTTCCCCACGGCCAACACACCGTAACCTGCACATCCCTGGGCACTACGGGACAATTTCCCCACGGCCAATCCCACCCTAACCTGCACATCCCTGGGCACTACGGGACAATTTCCCCACGGCCAATCCCACCCTAACCTGCACATCCCTGGGCACTACGGGACAATTTCCCCACGGCCAATCCCACCCTAACCTGTACATCCCTGGGCACTACGGGACAATTTCCCCACGGCCAATCCACCCTAACCTGCACATCCCTGGACACTACGGGACAATTTCCCCACGGCCAATCCCACCCTAACCTGCACATCCCTGGACACTACGGGGCAATTTCCCCACGGCCAACCCCCCCTAACCTGTACATCCCTGGACACTACGGGACAATTTCCCACGGCCAACCCACCCTAACCTGTACATCCCTGGGCACTACGGGACAATTTCCCCACGGCCAATCCACCCTAACCTACACATCCCTGGGCACTACGGGACGATTTCCCCACGGCCAACCCACCCTAACCTGTACATCCCTGGGCACTACGTGACAATTTCCCCACGGCCAACCCACCCTAACCTGTACATCCCTGGGCACTACGGGACAATTTCCCCACGGCCAATCCACCCTAACCTACACATCCCTGGGCACTACGGGACAATTTCCCCATGGCCAATCCCACCCTAACCTGCACATCCCTAGGCACTACGGGACAATTTCCCCACGGCCAATCCCACCCTAACCTGCACATCCCTGGGCACTACGGGACAATTTCCCCACGGCCAACCCACCCTAACCTGTACATCCCTGGGCACTATGGGACAATTTCCCCACGGCCAATCCACCCTAACCTGCACATCCCTGGACACTACGGGACAATTTCCCCACGGCCAACCCCCCCTAACCTGTACATCCCTGGACACTACGGGACAATTTCCCCACGGCCAACCCACCCTAACCTGTACATCCCTGGGCACTACGGGACAATTTCCCCACGGCCAACCCACCCTAACCCGCACATCCCTGGGCACTACGGGACAATTTCCCCACGGCCAACCCACCCTAACCTGCACATCCCTGGGCACTACGGGACAATTTCCCCACGGCCAATCCACCCTAACCTGCACATCCCTGGGCACTACGGGACAATTTCCCCACGGCCAATCCACCCTAACCTGCAAATCCCTGGGCACTACGGGACAATTTCCCCACGGCCAATCCCACCCTAACCTGTACATCCCTGGGCACTACGGGACAATTTCCCCACGGCCAATCCACCCTAACCTGCAAATCCCTGGGCACTACGGGACAATTTCCCCACGGCCAACACACCCTAACCTGCACATCCCTGTGCACTACGGGACAATTTCCCCACGGCCAATCCCACCCTAACCTGTACATCCCTGGGCACTACGGGACAATTTCCCCACGGCCAATCCACCCTAACCTGCAAATCCCTGGGCACTACGGGACAATTTCCCCACGGCCAACACACCGTAACCTGCACATCCCTGGGCACTACGGGACAATTTCCCCACGGCCAATCCCACCCTAACCTGCACATCCCTGGGCACTACGGGACAATTTCCCCACGGCCAATCCCACCCTAACCTGCACATCCCTGGGCACTACGGGACAATTTCCCCACGGCCAATCCCACCCTAACCTGTACATCCCTGGGCACTACGGGACAATTTCCCCACGGCCAATCCACCCTAACCTGCACATCCCTGGACACTACGGGACAATTTCCCCACGGCCAATCCCACCCTAACCTGCACATCCCTGGACACTACGGGGCAATTTCCCCACGGCCAACCCCCCCTAACCTGTACATCCCTGGGCACTACGGGACAATTTCCCCACGGCCAATCCACCCTAACCTACACATCCCTGGGCACTACGGGACGATTTCCCCACGGCCAACCCACCCTAACCTGTACATCCCTGGGCACTACGTGACAATTTCCCCACGGCCAATCCCACCCTAACCTGTACATCCCTGGGCACTACGTGACAATTTCCCCACGGCCAATCCACCCTAACCTGCACATCCCTGGGCACTACGGGACAATTTCCCCACGGCCAATCCCACCCTAACCTGCACATCCCTGGGCACTACGGGACAATTTCCCCACGGCCAACCCACCCTAACCTGTACATCCCTGGGCACTATGGGACAATTTCCCCACGGCCAATCCACCCTAACCTGCACATCCCTGGACACTACGGGACAATTTCCCCACGGCCAACCCCCCCTAACCTGTACATCCCTGGACACTACGGGACAATTTCCCCACGGCCAATCCACCCTAACCTACACATCCCTGGGCACTACGGGACGATTTCCCCACGGCCAACCCACCCTAACCTGTACATCCCTGGGCACTACGTGACAATTTCCCCACGGCCAATCCCACCCTAACCTGTACATCCCTGGGCACTACGTGACAATTTCCCCACGGCCAATCCACCCTAACCTACACATCCCTGGGCACTACGGGACAATTTCCCCACGGCCAATCCACCCTAACCTGCACATCCCTGGGCACTACGGGACAATTTCCCCACGGCCAATCCCACCCTAACCTGTACATCCCTGGGCACTATGGGACAATTTCCCCACGGCCAATCCACCCTAACCTGCACATCCCTGGACACTACGGGACAATTTCCCCACGGCCAACCCCCCCTAACCTGTACATCCCTGGACACTACGGGACAATTTCCCCATGGGCAACCCATCCAAACTGTTTATAACATCATGAGGGGGGGACATGGATAGGGTAAATAGACAAGGTCTTTTCCCCCTGGGGTGGGGGTGGGGGGGAGTCCAGAACTCGAGGGGGAGAGGGGAGAGAGTGAAAAGGGGTAACTTTTCCCCCCCCAGAGGGTGGTGCGTGTGTGGGAGGGGCTGCCAGAGGAAGGGGTGGGGGCTGGGGGCAATGCCAACATTGAAATGGGGGATGGGGAGGGGAACAGGAAGGGGTTAGAGGGAGAGGGGCCAAGTGCTGGCAAACGGGGGACTGGGTTAGGTTAGGGATATCCGGGTCAGCACGGACGGGGTGGGGCCGAAGGGTCTGTTTCCATGCTGGACATCTCTAGTCATTCGTGGACAGAACTAATCTTAACACTGGCATGTGTGTCAGTAGTTGGCCCGGCTTGGAGCCTGGGCCTAAATTTCCTATTTCGGGAGTAATCTCAATTCCTCCCCCCAGGAGTGATGTCCGTGGTGGGAGGCTGAAGGTGGAGCATGGCCTGATGTTCTCCGGTCTGTGGGTGTGTGGGGTTGGTGACGGGGACAAAGCTCTCATTCCCTCTCCCCAAGTGACTGATCAGCATTCGGGCCTGAGGGACCAGGCCTGAGCGGAACTTACCCTCTCTGTGGATGTCTGGGAGCCAACCCAGGATCGACCGGCTTAGCCAAAAGAGAAGCCTGGGCCTGAATTATCTTGCTCGGCTGGCGGGGGGGAGCAGGCTCTCGGTGTGAGGCTGTGATCGGCACTAGGCCGGAGATGGAGCCTGGGCCTGGATTTCCTGGTATGTTGGGAGGAGAAGCACTCAGTGGGAGGTTGGGATCAGCACTAGGCCGGAGATGGAGCCTGGGCCTGGATTTCCTGGTTTGTTGGGGGGACAGGCTCTCAGTGGAAGGCTGGGATTGACAATAGGCCGGAGATGGAGCCTCTTGATTCTGCGCTGACGGAGGTTACCTGAGTGAGTATGGAGTCACGAGGAGCCAAGACCCAGTGAGGGACTCCCTGTATCCAGGCTCCGGGTCATCGCTAGGCCTCAGGCCTTCGCTGACAGCTACAATAAGGTCAGGGGGAGCCCCTCACCCAATAGGCCCACTCGGAATCACTCGTGGGCCTGGGTCCTTACCCTCCCCCAGGCATAACGGGGGATGGGGACACTTCCTCACTCCCTCCGCACTCCCTCCACACCCTCCCTGCTCCCTCAATACCTCCCTCGGTCCCACAACACCCTCTCCACTCTCTCAATCCCCTCCATACATCATCGATCTCATCTGTCCTTGGGAGATTGTCCCGGAGTGCCCAGGGATGTGCGGGTTAGGGTGGGTTGGCCGTGGGGAAATTGTCCCGTAGTGCCCAGGGATGTACAGGTTAGGGTGGGTTGGCCGTGGAGAAATTGTCCCGTAGTGCCCGGGGATGTACAGGTTAGGGTGGGTTGGCCGTGGGGAAATTGTCCCGTAGTGCCCAGGGATGTACAGGTTAGGGGAGTGTGTCAGGGTGCATTACACTGCGGAGGGGATTCTAATTCAATGCCTTTTTCACTCTGTCAGGAGAGAGGTTACAGAGATCGGGAGGGGGGTGTAGGGGGTTACAGAGATAGGGAGGGGGTGTAGTGGGGGTTACAGAGATAGGGAGGGGGGTGTAGGGGGTTACAGAGATAGGGAGGGGGTGTAGGGGGGGTTACAGAGATAGGGAGGGGGGTGGAGGGGGTTACAGAGATAGGGAGGGGGTGTAGGGGGTCACAGAGATAGGGAGGGGGGTGTAGGGGGTTACAGAGATAGGGAGGGGGTGTAGGGGGGGTTACAGAGATAGGGAGGGGGGTGTAGGGGGTTACAGAGATAGGGAGGGGCTGTAGGGGGTTACAGAGATAGGGAGGGGGGTGTAGGGGGTTACAGAGATAGGGAGGGGGTGTAAGGGGTTACAGAGATAGGGAGGGGGTGTAGGGGGGGTTACAGAGATAGGGAGGGGGGTGTAGGGGGTTACAGAGATAGGGAGGGGGTGTAGGGGGTGTTACAGAGATAGAGAGGGGGTGTGGGGGGGGTTACAGGGATAGGGAGGGGGTGTAGGGGGTTACAGAGATAGGGAGGGGGGTGTAGGGGGTTACAGAGATAGGGAGGGGGTGTAGGGGGTTACAGAGATAGGGAGGGGGGTGTAGGGGGTTACAGAGATAGGGAGGGGGTGTAGGGGGGGTTACAGAGATAGGGAGGGGGGTGTAGGGGGTTACAGAGATAGGGAGGGGGTGTAGGGGGTTACAGAGATAGGGAGGGGGTGTAGGGGGGTTACAGAGATAGGGAGGGGGTGTAGGGGGGGTTACAGAGATAGAGAGGGGGTGTAGGGGGGGTTACAGAGATAGGGAGGGGGTGTAGGGGGTTACAGAGATAGGGAGGGGGTGTAGGGGGTTACAGAGATAGGGAGGGGGGTGTAGGGGGTTGCAGAGATAGGGAGGGGGTGTAGGGGGTTACAGAGATAGGGAGGGGGTGTAGGGGGTTACAGAGATAGGGAGGGGGGTGTAGGGGGTTACAGAGATAGGGAGGGGGTGTAGTGGGGGTTACAGAGATAGGGAGGGGGTGTAGGGGGTTACAGAGATAGGGAGGGGGGTGTAGGGGGGGTTACAGAGATAGGGAGGGGGGTGTAGGGGGTTACAGAGATAGGGAGGGGGTGTAGGGGGTTACAGAGATAGGGAGGGGGGTGTAGGGGGTTACAGAGATAGGGAGGGGGTGTAGGGGGGGTTACAGAGATAGGGAGGGGGGTGTAGGGGGTTACAGAGATAGGGAGGGGCTGTAGGGGGTTACAGAGATAGGGAGGGGGTGTAGGGGGTTACAGAGATAGGGAGGGGGTGTAGGGGGGGGTACAGAGATAGGGAGGGGGGTGTAGGGGGTTACAGAGATAGGGAGGGGGTGTAGGGGGTGTTACAGAGATAGAGAGGGGGTGTGGGGGGGGTTACAGGGATAGGGAGGGGGTGTAGGGGGTTACAGAGATAGGGAGGGGGTTGTAGGGGGTTACAGAGATAGGGAGGGGGTGTAGTGGGGGTTACAGAGATAGGGAGGGGGTGTAGGGGGTTACAGAGATAGGGAGGGGGGTGTAGGGGGTTACAGAGATAGGGAGGGGGTGTAGGGGGTTACAGAGATAGGGAGGGGGTGTAGGGGGGGTTACAGAGATAGAGAGGGGGTGTAGGGGGGGTTACAGAGATAGGGAGGGGGTGTAGGGGGTTACAGAGATAGGGAGGGGGTGTAGGGGGTTACAGAGATAGGGAGGGGGGTGTAGGGGGTTGCAGAGATAGGGAGGGGGTGTAGGGGGTTACAGAGATAGGGAGGGGGTGTAGGGGGGGTTACAGAGATAGGGAGGGGGGTGTAGGGGGTTACAGAGATAGGGAGGGGCTGTAGGGGGTTACAGAGATAGGGAGGGGGGTGTAGGGGGTTACAGAGATAGGGAGGGGGTGTAGGGGGTTACAGAGATAGGGAGGGGGTGTAGGGGGGGTTACAGAGATAGGGAGGGGGGTGTAGGGGGTTACAGAAATAGGGAGGGGGTGTAGGGGGGGTTACAGAGATAGAGAGGGGGTGTGGGGGGGGTTACAGGGATAGGGAGGGGGTGTAGGGGGTTACAGAGATAGGGAGGGGGGTGTAGGGGGTTACAGAGATAGGGAGGGGGTGTAGGGGGTTTACAGAGATAGGGAGGGGGTGTAGGGGGTTACAGAGATAGAGAGGGGGTGTAGGGGGGGTTGCAGAGATAGGGAGGGGCTGTAGGGGGTTACAGAGATAGGGAGGGGGTGTAGGGGGTTACAGAGATAGGGAGGGGGTGTAGGGGGGGTTACAGAGATAGGGAGGGGGGTGTAGGGGGTTACAGAGATAGGGAGGGGGTGTAGGGGGGGTTACAGAGATAGAGAGGGGGTGTGGGGGGTGTTACAGGGATAGGGAGGGGGTGTAGGGGGTTACAGAGATAGGGAGGGGGGTGTAGGGGGTTACAGAGATAGGGAGGGGGTGTAGGGGGTTTACAGAGATAGGGAGGGGGTGTAGGGGGTTACAGAGATAGGGAGGGGGTGTAAGGGGTTACAGAGATAGGGAGGGGGTGTAGGGGGTTACAGAGATAGGGAGCAGGTGTAGGGGGTTACAGAGATAGGGAGGGGGTGTAGGGGGTTACAGAGATAGGGAGGGGGGTGTAGGGGGTTACAGAGATAGGGAGGGGGGTGTAGGGGGTTACAGGAATAGGGAGGGGGGTGTAGGGGGTTACAGAGATAGGGAGGGGGTGTAGGGGGGTTACAGAGATAGAGAGGGAGTGTGGGGGGGGTTACAGGGATAGGGAGGGGGTGTAGGGGGTTACAGAGATAGGGAGGGGGGTGTAGGGGGTTACAGAGATAGGGAGGGGGTGTAGGGGGTTTACAGAGATAGGGAGGGGGTGTAGGGGGTTACAGAGATAGAGAGGGGGTGTAGGGGGGGTTGCAGAGATAGGGAGGGGGTGTAGGGGGTTACAGAGATAGGGAGGGGGTGTAGGGGGTTACAGAGATAGGGAGGGGGTGTAGGGGGGGTTACAGAGATAGGGAGCGGGTGTAGGGGGTTACAGAGATAGAGAGGGGGTGTAGGGGGGGTTGCAGAGATAGGGAGGGGGTGTAGGGGGTTACAGAGATAGGGAGGGGGTGTAAGGGGTTACAGAGATAGGGAGGGGGTGTAGGGGGTTACAGAGATAGGGAGGGGGTGTAGGGGGTTTACAGAGATAGGGAGGGGGTGTAGGGGGTTACAGAGATAGGGAGGGGGGTGTAGGGGGTTACAGAGATAGGGAGGGGGGTGTAGGGGGTTACAGGAATAGGGAGGGGGGTGTAGGGGGTTACAGAGATGGGGGGGTGTAGGGGGGTTACAGAGATAGGGAGGGGGTGTAGGGGGGGTTACAGAGATAGGGAGGGGGGTGTAGGGGGGTTACGGAGATAGGGAGGGGGTGTAGGGGGGTTACAGGGATAGGGAGGGGTTGGCGTCGCGGTGACCTTTGACCTGCGGAGACGTTGTTTCCCAGCAGCCGTGGTGACTGAGTGTTTGTGCGTCTCTAATCCCGACGGCGTTTCTGAACTCTGTCTGTGTGTGTGTGTGTGTGTGTGTGTGTGTGTGTGTGTGTGTGTGGGGTGGGAGGGGGGGGGGGGGTGCGGTGAATGTAGGTCAGCAGGAAGCACGAACACCCACCCCCACCCTCCCCGAACGCTCACGGCCCAGCAGCTCTCCGCCAGCGACAGCCACAACCTGCTGCATTCACATAGCCACCCAGCCTTCCCCAACCTGGTACGGGGCCTGGGACTGGGACAGAGACTCCCCTCCACTGCCAGCCTGTCCCACCACCCCCCAACCAGCAGCGTCTGGGGTTCGGGGGAGGCCGGGGTGAAGTGCAGAGGGAGAGAGAGAGGGGGGGGTCTGAGAGGAAACAGAGATAGGGAGAGAGGAACCCAGTGTATGTGTGTGTGAGAGACAGAGAGAGAGAGAGGGGGAGAAACGGACAGAGAGAGAGAAACCGACAGACAGAGGGAGAGAGAGAGAGAGAGAGAGTGAGACACAGAGAGAGAGAGAGAGAGACCAAGCGACAGAGCGAGAGAGACAGAGACAGAGAGAGAGAGAGAAACCGACAGAGAGAGAGAGCGAGCGACAGAGAGAGAGAGAGACAGACACAGAGAGAGACAGAGACAGAGAGAGAGACAGAGAGAGAGAGAGCGACAGAGAGAGAGAGACAGAGAGAGAGAGACAGAGCGACAGAGAGAGAGAGACAGAGCGACAGAGAGAGAGAGAGACAGAGAGAGAGAGAGACAGAGACAGAGAGAGAGAGAGAGACAGAGCGACCGAGAGAGAGAGACAGAGAGAGAGAGAGACAGAGACAGAGAGAGAGAGTGAGACAGAGCGACAGAGAGAGAGAGAGACAGAGAGAGAGAGAGAGACAGAGAGAGAGAGAGACAGAGCGACAGAGGGAGAGACAGAGAGAGAGAGAGACAGAGCGACAGAGAGAGAGAGAGAGACAGAGCGACAGAGAGAGAGAGACAGAGAGAGAGAGAGACAGAGACAGAGAGAGAGAGAGAGACAGAGCGACAGAGAGAGAGAGACAGAGAGAGAGAGAGAGACAGAGAGAGAGAGAGACAGAGCGACAGAGGGAGAGACAGAGAGAGAGAGAGACAGAGCGACAGAGAGAGAGAGAGACAGAGCGACAGAGAGAGAGAGACAGAGAGAGAGAGACACAGAGACAGAGAGAGAGAGAGACAGAGAGAGAGAAAGGGACAGAAAGGAGAGAGAGAAACAGTAAGAGAGAGAGGAAGAGCGAAGGGAGAGAGAGCCAGACAGAGGGAGAACGAGACACACAGGCAGAGGGAGAGAGAGAGGGACAGAGAGGGTGAGAGAGAGAGGGGAGGGAAGATCAGGAGATAGGGAGAAAGAGCAGGGAGGTGGGGAACAGAGAGGGAGATGGGAACGGCAGAGAGAGAGAGAGAGGAAAGGGGGAAAGATCAGGGTGGGAAAGGGACCCAGGAAGACAGAGAGAGTGAGGAGCTCAGGGAGAGGGAGAGAGGGAGGGAGCGTGAAGGGGAGAGCGTTATAAAAACGCTGCAGACAACAACTAACTGAGATAAACTCCAAAATATTACACTGGGGACAGGGAGGGAGGGAGGGAGGTTACACCCGACTACAGAGTGACTTATACACGGAACAGGAGGGGTACAGGGAGTGTGTGGGTGTAGTTACGGGGAGTGTGTGGGTGTAGTTACAGGGACCGAGTGTGTGGGTGTAGTTACAGGGAGTGTGTGGGTGTAGTTACAGGGACCGAGTGTGTGGGTGTAGTTACAGGGATCGAGTGTGTGGGTGTAGTTACGGGGACCGAGTGTGTGGGTGTAGTTACAGGGACCGAGTGTGTGGGTGTAGTTACAGGGACTGAGTGTGTGGGTGTAGTTACAGGGAGTGAGTGGGTGTAGTTACAGGGACCGAGTGTGTGGGTGTAGTTACGGGGACCGAGTGTGTGGGTGTAGTTACAGGGAGTGTGTGGGTGTAGTTACAGGGACCGAGTGTGTGGGTGTAGTTACAGGGAGTGTGTGGGTGTAGTTACTGGGACCGAGTGTGTGGGTGTAGTTACGGGGACCGAGTGTGTGGGTGTAGTTACAGGGACCGAGTGTGTGGGTGTAGTTACGGGGAGTGTGTGGGTGTAGGTACAGGGACCGAGTGTGTGGGTGTAGTTACGGGGAGTGTGTGGGTGTAGTTACAGGGACCGAGTGTGTGGGTGTAGTTACGGGGAGTGTGTGGGTGTAGTTACGGGGACCGAGTGTGTGGGTGTAGTTACAGGGACCGAGTGTGTGGGTGTAGTTACTGGGACCGAGTGTGTGGGTGTAGTTACAGGGACCGAGTGTGTGGGTGTAGTTACGGGGACCGAGTATGTGGGTGCAGTTACAGGGACCGAGTGTGTGGGTGTAGTTACAGGGACCGAGTATGTGGGTGTAGTTACAGGGAGTGTGTGGGTTTAATTACAGGGACCGAGTGTGTGGGTGTAGTTACAGGGACCGAGTGTGTGGGTGTAGTTACGGGGACCGAGTGTGTGGGTGTAGTTACAGGGAGTGTGTGGATGTAGTTACAGGGACCAAGTGTGTGGGTATAGTTACGGGGACCGAGTGTGTGGGTGTAGTTACAGGGACCGAGTGTGTGGGTGTAGTTACAGGGACCGAGTGTGTGGGTGTAGTTACGGGGAGTGTGTGGGTGTAGTTACAGGGACCGAGTGTGTGGGTGTAGTTACTGGGACCGAGTGTGTGGGTGTAGTTACGGGGACCGAGTGTGTGGGTGTAGTTACAGGGACCGAGTGTGTGGGTGTAGTTACGGTGAGTGTGTGGGTGTAGTTACAGGGACCGAGTGTGTGGGTGTAGTTACGGGGAGTGTGTGGGTGTAGTTACAGGGACCGAGTGTGTGGGTGTAGTTACGGGGAGTGTGTGGGTGTAGTTACAGGGACCGAGTGTGTGGGTGTAGTTACGGGGAGTGTGTGGGTGTAGTTACAGGGACCGAGTGTGTGGGTGTAGTTACTGGGACCGAGTGTGTGAGTGTAGTTACAGGGATCGAGTGTGTGGGTGTAGTTACAGGGACCGAGTGTGTGGGTGTAGTTACAGGGACCGCGTGTGTGGGTGTAGTTACGGGGACCGAGTGTGTGGGTGTAGTTACAGGGACCGAGTGTTTGGGTTTAGTTACAGGGATCGAGTGTGTGGGTGTAGTTACAGGGAGTGTGTGGGTGTAGTTACAGGGACCGAGTGTGTGGGTGTAGTTACAGGGACCGAGTGTGTGGGTGTAGTTACGGTGAGTGTGTGGGTGTAGTTACAGGGACCGAGTGTGTGGGTGTAGTTACGGGGAGTGTGTGGGTGTAGTTACAGGGAGTGTGTGGGTGTAGTTACAGGGACCGAGTGTGTGGGTGTAGTTACAGGGACCGAGTGTGTGGGTGTAGTTACAGGGATCGAGTGTGTGGGTGTAGTTACGGGGACCGAGTGTGTGGGTGTAGTTACAGGGACCGAGTGTGTGGGTGTAGTTACAGGGATCGAGTGTGTGGGTGTAGTTACGGGGACCGAGTGTGTGGGTGTAGTTACAGGGACTGAGTGTGTGGGTGTAGTTACAGGGAGTGTGTGGGTGTAGTTACAGGGACCGAGTGTGTGGGTGTAGTTACGGGGACCGAGTGTGTGGGTGTAGTTACAGGGAGTGTGTGGGTGTAGTTACAGGGACCGAGTGTGTGGGTGTAGTTACAGGGAGTGTGTGGGTGTAGTTACTGGGACCGAGTGTGTGGGTGTAGTTACGGGGACCGAGTGTGTGGGTGTAGTTACAGGGACCGAGTGTGTGGGTGTAGTTACGGGGAGTGTGTGGGTGTAGGTACAGGGACCGAGTGTGTGGGTGTAGTTACGGGGAGTGTGTGGGTGTAGTTACAGGGACCGAGTGTGTGGGTGTAGTTACGGGGAGTGTGTGGGTGTAGTTACGGGGACCGAGTGTGTGGGTGTAGTTACAGGGACCGAGTGTGTGGGTGTAGTTACTGGGACCGAGTGTGTGGGTGTAGTTACGGGGACCGAGTATGTGGGTGCAGTTACAGGGACCGAGTGTGTGGGTTTAGTTACAGGGACCGAGTGTGTGGGTGTAGTTACAGGGACCGAGTGTGTGGGTGTAGTTACAGGGAGTGTGTGGGTTTAATTACAGGGACCGAGTGTGTGGGTGTAGTTACAGGGACCGTGTGTGGGTGTAGTTACGGGGACCGAGTGTGTGGGTGTAGTTACAGGGAGTGTGTGGATGTAGTTACAGGGACCAAGTGTGTGGGTATAGTTACGGGGACCGAGTGTGTGGGTGTAGTTACAGGGACCGAGTGTGTGGGTGTAGTTACAGGGACCGAGTGTGTGGGTGTAGTTACGGGGACCGAGTGTGTGGGTGTAGTTACAGGGAGTGTGTGGGTGTAGTTACAGGGACCGAGTGTGTGGGTGTAGTTACTGGGACCGAGTGTGTGGGTGTAGTTACGGGGACCGAGTGTGTGGGTGTAGTTACAGGGACCGAGTGTGTGGGTGTAGTTACGGTGAGTGTGTGGGTGTAGTTACAGGGACCGAGTGTGTGGGTGTAGTTACGGGGAGTGTGTGGGTGTAGTTACAGGGACCGAGTGTGTGGGTGTAGTTACGGGGAGTGTGTGGGTGTAGTTACAGGGACCGAGTGTGTGGGTGTAGTTACGGGGAGTGTGTGGGTGTAGTTACAGGGACCGAGTGTGTGGGTGTAGTTACTGGGACCGAGTGTGTGAGTGTAGTTACAGGGATCGAGTGTGTGGGTGTAGTTACAGGGACCGAGTGTGTGGGTGTAGTTACAGGGACCGCGTGTGTGGGTGTAGTTACGGGGACCGAGTGTGTGGGTGTAGTTACAGGGACCGAGTGTTTGGGTTTAGTTACAGGGATCGAGTGTGTGGGTGTAGTTACAGGGAGTGTGTGGGTGTAGTTACAGGGACCGAGTGTGTGGGTGTAGTTACAGGGACCGAGTGTGTGGGTGTAGTTACGGTGAGTGTGTGGGTGTAGTTACAGGGACCGAGTGTGTGGGTGTAGTTACGGGGAGTGTGTGGGTGTAGTTACAGGGACCGAGTGTGTGGGTGTAGTTACGGGGAGTGTGTGGGTGTAGTTACAGGGACCGAGTGTGTGGGTGTAGTTACGGGGAGTGTGTGGGTGTAGTTACGGGGACCGAGTGTGTGGGTGTAGTTACAGGGACCGAGTGTGTGGGTATAGTTACAGGGGACCGAGTGTGTGGGTGTAGTTACAGGGAGCGAGTGTGTGGGTGTAGTTACAGAGAGTGTGTGGGTGTAGTTACGGGGACCGAGTGTGTGGGTGTTGTTACAGGGACCGAGTGTGTGGGTGTAGTTACGGGGACCGCGTGTGTGGGTGTAGTTACAGGGAGTGTGTGGGTGTAGTTACGGGGACCGAGTGTGTGGGTGTAGTTACAGGGACCGAGTGTGTGGGTGTTATTACGGGGACCGAGTGTGTGGGTGTAGTTACAGGGACCGAGTGTGTGGGTGTAGTTACAGGGAGTGTGTGGGTGTAGTTACAGGGACCGAGTGTGTGGGTGTAGTTACAGGGACCGAGTGTGTGGGTTTAGTTACAGGGATCGAGTGTGTGGGTGTAGTTACAGGGAGTGTGTGGGTTTAATTACAGGGACCGAGTGTGTGGGTGTAGTTACAGGGACCGAGTGTGTGGGTATAGTTACAGGGACCGAGTGTGTGGGTGTAGTTACAGCGACCGAGTGTGTGGGTGTAGTTACAGGGACCGAGTGTGTGGGTGTAGTTACAGGGAGTGTGTGGGTGTAGTTACGGGGACCGAGTGTGTGGGTGTAGTTACAGGGAGTGTGTGGGTGTAGTTACAGGGACCGAGTGTGTGGGTGTAGTTACAGGGACCGAGTGTGTGGGTGTAGTTACGGTGAGTTTGTGGGTGTAGTTACAGGGACCGAGTGTGTGGGTGTAGTTACGGGGAGTGTGTGGGTGTAGTTACAGGGACCGAGCGTGTGGGTGTAGTTACGGTGAGTTTGTGGGTGTAGTTACAGGGACCGAGTGTGTGGGTGTAGTTACGGGGAGTGTGTGGGTGTAGTTACAGGGACCGAGCGTGTGGGTGTAGTTACGGGGACCGAGTGTGTGGGTGTAGTTACTGGGACCGAGTGTGTGAGTGTAGTTACAGGGATCGAGTGTGTGGGTGTAGTTACGGGGACCGAGTGTGTGGGTGTAGTTACAGGGACCGCGTGTGTGGGTGTAGTTACGGGGACCGAGTGTGTGGGTGTAGTTACAGGGACCGAGTGTTTGGGTTTAGTTACAGGGATCGAGTGTGTGGGTGTAGTTACAGGGAGTGTGTGGGTGTAGTTACAGGGACCGAGTGTGTGGGTGTAGTTTCTGGGACCGAGTGTGTGGGTGTAGTTACGGGGACCGAGTGTGTGGGTGTAGTTACAGGGACTGAGTGTGTGGGTGTAGTTACGGTGAGTTTGTGGGTGTAGTTACAGGGACCGAGTGTGTGGGTGTAGTTACAGGGAGTGTGTGGCTGTAGTTACGGGGACCGAGTGTGTGGGTGTAGTTACGGCGACCGAGTGTGTGCGTGTAGTTACAGGTAGTGTGTGGGTGTAGTTACGGGGACCGAGTGTGTGGGTGTAGTTACGGGGACCGAGTGTGTGGGTGTAGTTACAGGGACCGAGTGTGTGGGTGTAGTTACGGTGAGTGTGTGGGTGTAGTTACAGGGACCGAGTGTGTGGGTGTAGTTACGGGGAGTGTGTGGGTGTAGTTACAGGGACCGAGTGTGTGGGTGTAGTTACGGGGAGTGTGTGGGTGTAGTTACAGGGACCGAGTGTGTGGGTGTAGTTACGGGGAGTGTGTGGGTGTAGTTACAGGGACCGAGTGTGTGGGTGTAGTTACTGGGACCGAGTGTGTGAGTGTAGTTACAGGGATCGAGTGTGTGGGTGTAGTTACAGGGACCGAGTGTGTGGGTGTAGTTACAGGGACCGCGTGTGTGGGTGTAGTTACGGGGACCGAGTGTGTGGGTGTAGTTACAGGGACCGAGTGTTTGGGTTTAGTTACAGGGATCGAGTGTGTGGGTGTAGTTACAGGGAGTGTGTGGGTGTAGTTACAGGGACCGAGTGTGTGGGTGTAGTTACAGGGACCGAGTGTGTGGGTGTAGTTACGGTGAGTGTGTGGGTGTAGTTACAGGGACCGAGTGTGTGGGTGTAGTTACGGGGAGTGTGTGGGTGTAGTTACAGGGAGTGTGTGGGTGTAGTTACAGGGACCGAGTGTGTGGGTGTAGTTACAGGGATCGAGTGTGTGGGTGTAGTTACGGGGACCGAGTGTGTGGGTGTAGTTACAGGGACTGAGTGTGTGGGTGTAGTTACAGGGAGTGTGTGGGTGTAGTTACAGGGACCGAGTGTGTGGGTGTAGTTACGGGGACCGAGTGTGTGGGTGTAGTTACAGGGAGTGTGTGGGTGTAGTTACAGGGACCGAGTGTGTGGGTGTAGTTACAGGGAGTGTGTGGGTGTAGTTACTGGGACCGAGTGTGTGGGTGTAGTTACGGGGACCGAGTGTGTGGGTGTAGTTACAGGGACCGAGTGTGTGGGTGTAGTTACGGGGAGTGTGTGGGTGTAGGTACAGGGACCGAGTGTGTGGGTGTAGTTACGGGGAGTGTGTGGGTGTAGTTACAGGGACCGAGTGTGTGGGTGTAGTTACGGGGAGTGTGTGGGTGTAGTTACGGGGACCGAGTGTGTGGGTGTAGTTACAGGGACCGAGTGTGTGGGTGTAGTTACTGGGACCGAGTGTGTGGGTGTAGTTACGGGGACCGAGTATGTGGGTGCAGTTACAGGGACCGAGTGTGTGGGTTTAGTTACAGGGACCGAGTGTGTGGGTGTAGTTACAGGGACCGAGTGTGTGGGTGTAGTTACAGGGAGTGTGTGGGTTTAATTACAGGGACCGAGTGTGTGGGTGTAGTTACAGGGACCGAGTGTGTGGGTGTAGTTACGGGGACCGAGTGTGTGGGTGTAGTTACAGGGAGTGTGTGGATGTAGTTACAGGGACCAAGTGTGTGGGTATAGTTACGGGGACCGAGTGTGTGGGTGTAGTTACAGGGACCGAGTGTGTGGGTGTAGTTACAGGGACCGAGTGTGTGGGTGTAGTTACGGGGACCGAGTGTGTGGGTGTAGTTACAGGGAGTGTGTGGGTGTAGTTACAGGGACCGAGTGTGTGGGTGTAGTTACTGGGACCGAGTGTGTGGGTGTAGTTACGGGGACCGAGTGTGTGGGTGTAGTTACAGGGACCGAGTGTGTGGGTGTAGTTACGGTGAGTGTGTGGGTGTAGTTACAGGGACCGAGTGTGTGGGTGTAGTTACGGGGAGTGTGTGGGTGTAGTTACAGGGACCGAGTGTGTGGGTGTAGTTACGGGGAGTGTGTGGGTGTAGTTACAGGGACCGAGTGTGTGGGTGTAGTTACGGGGAGTGTGTGGGTGTAGTTACAGGGACCGAGTGTGTGGGTGTAGTTACTGGGACCGAGTGTGTGAGTGTAGTTACAGGGATCGAGTGTGTGGGTGTAGTTACAGGGACCGAGTGTGTGGGTGTAGTTACAGGGACCGCGTGTGTGGGTGTAGTTACGGGGACCGAGTGTGTGGGTGTAGTTACAGGGACCGAGTGTTTGGGTTTAGTTACAGGGATCGAGTGTGTGGGTGTAGTTACAGGGAGTGTGTGGGTGTAGTTACAGGGACCGAGTGTGTGGGTGTAGTTACAGGGACCGAGTGTGTGGGTGTAGTTACGGTGAGTGTGTGGGTGTAGTTACAGGGACCGAGTGTGTGGGTGTAGTTACGGGGAGTGTGTGGGTGTAGTTACAGGGACCGAGTGTGTGGGTGTAGTTACGGGGAGTGTGTGGGTGTAGTTACAGGGACCGAGTGTGTGGGTGTAGTTACGGGGAGTGTGTGGGTGTAGTTACGGGGACCGAGTGTGTGGGTGTAGTTACAGGGACCGAGTGTGTGGGTGTAGTTACAGGGGACCGAGTGTGTGGGTGTAGTTACAGGGAGCGAGTGTGTGGGTGTAGTTACAGAGAGTGTGTGGGTGTAGTTACGGGGACCGAGTGTGTGGGTGTTGTTACAGGGACCGAGTGTGTGGGTGTAGTTACGGGGACCGCGTGTGTGGGTGTAGTTACAGGGAGTGTGTGGGTGTAGTTACGGGGACCGAGTGTGTGGGTGTAGTTACAGGGACCGAGTGTGTGGGTGTTATTACGGGGACCGAGTGTGTGGGTGTAGTTACAGGGACCGAGTGTGTGGGTGTAGTTACAGGGAGTGTGTGGGTGTAGTTACAGGGACCGAGTGTGTGGGTGTAGTTACAGGGACCGAGTGTGTGGGTTTAGTTACAGGGATCGAGTGTGTGGGTGTAGTTACAGGGAGTGTGTGGGTTTAATTACAGGGACCGAGTGTGTGGGTGTAGTTACAGGGACCGAGTGTGTGGGTGTAGTTACAGGGACCGAGTGTGTGGGTGTAGTTACAGCGACCGAGTGTGTGGGTGTAGTTACAGGGACCGAGTGTGTGGGTGTAGTTACAGGGAGTGTGTGGGTGTAGTTACGGGGACCGAGTGTGTGGGTGTAGTTACAGGGAGTGTGTGGGTGTAGTTACAGGGACCGAGTGTGTGGGTGTAGTTACAGGGACCGAGTGTGTGGGTGTAGTTACGGTGAGTTTGTGGGTGTAGTTACAGGGACCGAGTGTGTGGGTGTAGTTACGGGGAGTGTGTGGGTGTAGTTACAGGGACCGAGTGTGTGGGTGTAGTTACGGTGAGTTTGTGGGTGTAGTTACAGGGACCGAGTGTGTGGGTGTAGTTACGGGGAGTGTGTGGGTGTAGTTACAGGGACCGAGCGTGTGGGTGTAGTTACGGGGACCGAGTGTGTGGGTGTAGTTACTGGGACCGAGTGTGTGAGTGTAGTTACAGGGATCGAGTGTGTGGGTGTAGTTACGGGGACCGAGTGTGTGGGTGTAGTTACAGGGACCGCGTGTGTGGGTGTAGTTACGGGGACCGAGTGTGTGGGTGTAGTTACAGGGACCGAGTGTTTGGGTTTAGTTACAGGGATCGAGTGTGTGGGTGTAGTTACAGGGAGTGTGTGGGTGTAGTTACAGGGACCGAGTGTGTGGGTGTAGTTTCTGGGACCGAGTGTGTGGGTGTAGTTACGGGGACCGAGTGTGTGGGTGTAGTTACAGGGACTGAGTGTGTGGGTGTAGTTACGGTGAGTTTGTGGGTGTAGTTACAGGGACCGAGTGTGTGGGTGTAGTTACAGGGAGTGTGTGGCTGTAGTTACGGGGACCGAGTGTGTGGGTGTAGTTACGGCGACCGAGTGTGTGCGTGTAGTTACAGGTAGTGTGTGGGTGTAGTTACGGGGACCGAGTGTGAGGGTGTTGTTACAGGGAGTGTGTGGGTGTAGTTACGGGGACCGAGTGTGTGAGCGTAGTTACAGGGACCGAGTGTGTGGGTGTAGTTACAGGGAATGTGTGGGTGTAGTTACGGGGACCGAGTGTGTGGGTGTATTTACAGGGACCGAGTGTGTGGGTGTAGTTACGGCGACCGAGTGTGTGGGTGTAGTTACAGGTAGTGTGTGGGTGTAGTTACGGGGACCGAGTGTGAGGGTGTTGTTACAGGGAGTGTGTGGGTGTAGTTACGGGGACCGAGTGTGTGAGTGTAGTTACAGGGACCGAGTGTGTGGGTGTAGTTACGGGGACCGAGCTTGAGGGTGTAGTTACAGGGAGTGTGAGGGTGTAGTTACAGGCGGCAAGTGTGTGGGTGTAGTTACGGAGAGACACAGATTCACCCAGATAGACAGAGGGAGACACCGAGACAGACAGACAGACACAGATACACTCAGATAGACAGAGGGAGACACAGAGACAGACAGACAGACACAGATACACTCAGATAAACAGAGGGAGACACAGAGACAGACAGAGAGACACAGACACACACATATAGACAGAGGGAGACACAGAGACATACAGACACAGATACACCCAGATAGACAGAGGCAGACACAGAGACAGACAGAGAGACACAGACACACACAGATAGACAGAGGGAGACACAGAGACAGACAGAGAGACACAGACACACACAGATAAACAGAGGGAGACACAGAGACAGACAGAGAGACACAGATACACTCAGATAGACAGAGGGAGACACAGACACAGACACAGAGACACACAGATAGACAGAGGGAGACACAGAGACAGACAGACACTGACACACACATATAGACAGAGGGAGACACAGAGACAGACACAGAGACACACAGATAGACGGAGGAAGACACAGAGACAGACAGACACAGACACACACATATAGACAGAGGGAGACACAGAGACAGACACAGAGACACACAGATAGACGGAGGAAGACACAGAGACAGACAGACAGACACAGATACACACGGATAGACAGAGGGAGACTCAGAGACAGACAGAGAGACACAGACACACACAGATAGACAGAGGGAGACACAGAGACAGACAGAGAGACACAGATACACTCAGATAGACAGAGGGAGACACAGAGACAGACACAGAGACACACAGATAGACGGAGGAAGACACAGAGACAGACAGACAGACACAGATACACACAGATAGACAGAGGGAGACACAGAGACAGACAGACACAGATACACACAGATAGACAGAGGGAGACACAGAGACAGACAGACAGACACAGATACACACAGATAGACAGAGGGAGACACAGAGACAGACAGACACAGACACACACAGATAGACAGAGGGAGACACAGAGACAGACAGAGAGACACACAGATAGACAGAGGGAGACACAGAGACAGACAGACACAGATACACACAGATAGACAGAGGGAGACACAGAGACAGACAGAGAGACACAGACACACACAGATAGACAGAGGGAGACACAGAGACAGACACAGATACACACAGATAGACAGAGAGAGACACAGAGACAGACAGAGAGACACAGATACACACAGATAGACAGAGGGAGACACAGAGACAGACAGACACAGATACACACAGATAGACAGAGGGAGACACAGAGACAGACAGACAGACACAGATACACACAGATAGACAGAGGGAGACACAGAGACAGACAGACACAGACACACACAGATAGACAGAGGGAGACACAGAGACAGACAGAGAGACACACAGATAGACAGAGGGAGACACAGAGACAGACAGACACAGATACACACAGATAGACAGAGGGAGACACAGAGACAGACAGAGAGACACAGACACACACAGATAGACAGAGGGAGACACAGTGACAGACAGACACAGATACACCCAGATAGACAGAGGGAGACACAGAGACAGACAGAGAGACACAGACACACACAGATAGACAGAGAGAGACACAGAGACAGACAGACAGACACAGATACACACGGATAGACAGAGGGAGACACAGAGACAGACAGAGAGACACAGACACACACAGATAGACAGAGGGAGACACAGAGACAGACAGAGAGACACAGACACACACAGATAGACAGAGGGAGACACAGAGACAGACAGAGAGACACAGACACACACAGATAAACAGAGGGAGACACAGAGACAGACAGAGAGACACAGATACACTCAGATAGACAGAGGGAGACACAGACACAGACACAGAGACACACAGATAGACAGAGGGAGACACAGAGACAGACAGACACTGACACACACATATAGACAGAGGGAGACACAGAGACAGACACAGAGACACACAGATAGACGGAGGAAGACACAGAGACAGACAGACACAGACACACACATATAGACAGAGGGAGACACAGAGACAGACACAGAGACACACAGATAGACGGAGGAAGACACAGAGACAGACAGACAGACACAGATACACACGGATAGACAGAGGGAGACTCAGAGACAGACAGAGAGACACAGACACACACAGATAGACAGAGGGAGACACAGAGACAGACAGAGAGACACAGATACACTCAGATAGACAGAGGGAGACACAGAGACAGACACAGAGACACACAGATAGACGGAGGAAGACACAGAGACAGACAGACAGACACAGATACACACAGATAGACAGAGGGAGACACAGAGACAGACAGACACAGATACACACAGATAGACAGAGGGAGACACAGAGACAGACAGACAGACACAGATACACACAGATAGACAGAGGGAGACACAGAGACAGACAGACACAGACACACACAGATAGACAGAGGGAGACACAGAGACAGACAGAGAGACACACAGATAGACAGAGGGAGACACAGAGACAGACAGACACAGATACACACAGATAGACAGAGGGAGACACAGAGACAGACAGAGAGACACAGACACACACAGATAGACAGAGGGAGACACAGAGACAGACACAGATACACACAGATAGACAGAGAGAGACACAGAGACAGACAGAGAGACACAGATACACACAGATAGACAGAGGGAGACACAGAGACAGACAGACACAGATACACACAGATAGACAGAGGGAGACACAGAGACAGACAGACAGACACAGATACACACAGATAGACAGAGGGAGACACAGAGACAGACAGACACAGACACACACAGATAGACAGAGGGAGACACAGAGACAGACAGAGAGACACACAGATAGACAGAGGGAGACACAGAGACAGACAGACACAGATACACACAGATAGACAGAGGGAGACACAGAGACAGACAGAGAGACACAGACACACACAGATAGACAGAGGGAGACACAGTGACAGACAGACACAGATACACCCAGATAGACA
>NW_026869270.1:0-25000 GCF_020745735.1 Hemiscyllium ocellatum | reverse complement strand
GTATCTAACACACCCCGGTCCCAGAGAGAGATGGGGGGAAAGGACAGTGTATCTAACACACCCCGGTCCCAGAGAGAGAGAGAGGGGGGGAAAGGACAGTGTATCTAACACACCCCGGTCCCAGAGAGAGAGAGAGAGGGGGGAAAGGACAGTGTATCTAACACACCCCGGTCCCAGAGAGAGAGAGAGAGGGGGAAAGGACAGTGTATCTAACACACCCCGGTCCCAGAGAGAGAGAGGGGGGGAAAGGACAGTGTATCTAACACACCCCGGTCCCAGAGAGAGATGGGGGGAAAGGACAGTGTATCTAACACACCCCGGTCCCAGAGAGAGAGAGAGGGGGGGAAAGGACAGTGTATCTAACACACCCCGGTCCCAGAGAGAGAGAGAGAGGGGGGGAAAGGACAGTGTATCTAACACACCCCGGTCCCAGAGAGAGAGAGAGAGGGGGGAAAGGACAGTGTATCTAACACACCCCGGTCCCAGAGAGAGAGAGAGAGGGGGGAAAGGACAGTGTATCTAACACACCCCGGTCCCAGAGAGAGAGAGGGGGGGAAAGGACAGTGTATCTAACACACCCCGGTCCCAGAGAGAGATGGGGGGAAAGGACAGTGTATCTAACACACCCCGGTCCCAGAGAGAGAGAGAGGGGGGAAAGGACAGTGTATCTAACACACCCCGGTCCCAGAGAGAGAGAGGGGAAAGGACAGTGTATCTAACACACCCCGGTCCCAGAGAGAGAGAGGGGGGAAAGGACAGTGTATCTAACACACCCCGGTCCCAGAGAGAGAGAGAGAGGGGAAAGGACAGTGTATCTAACACACCCCGGTCCCAGAGAGAGGCGGGGGGAAAGGACAGTGTATCTAACACACCCCGGTCCCAGAGAGAGGGGGGGGGGAAAGGACAGTGTATCTAACACACCCCGGTCCCAGAGAGACAGGCAGTGTGGGGAAGTACAGTGTATCGGAGACAGCGTCACAGCACTCCGCGTCCGGGAAGGCTACGCTCAGACACTGTCAGCGGTTTCCCGGGAAAGCCTGGCTAAATTTGGCCGCAGTTTGGCTTTTCCAGGAATTGACAATTCCTGCATTTGGCCCATTTTACCGAATTGTTGTGACAGTTTCAGATTCCCGCGAACTGATGACGAAAGCAGTACGAGAGAGGAAGCGAGAGAGGGTGGAAGGCAGGGGCTGAGTCAGGGTGCGCGACTGTGCGAGGGAGAGAGAGAGAGAGAGAAAGAGAGAGTGACAGAGAGAGAGAGTCAAGGGGGAGGGGAGAGCCCGTCGGATACAGTGATACACTTAGGGGTGTGGGGTATATCCGTGCTTTACAGTGAGGGGTGTGGGGTATATCAGTGTGTTACAGTGAGGGTTGTGGGGCGTATCAGTGTGTTACAGTGAGGGGTGTGGGGTATATCAGGGTGTTACAGTGAGGGGTGTGGGATATATCAGTGTGTTACAGTGAGGGGTGTGGGATATATCAGTGTGTTACAGTGAGGGGTGTGGGGTATATCAGGGTGTTACAGTGAGGGGTGTGGGGTATATCAGTGTGTTACAGTGAGGGGTGTGGGGTATATCAGTGTGTTACAGTGAGGGGTGTGGGATATATCCGTGTGTTACAGTGAGGGGTGTGGGATATATCAGTGTGTTACAGTGAGGGGTGTGGGAACTATCAGGTTGTTACAGTGAGGGATGTGGGATATATCAGGGTGTTATAGTGAGGGGTGTGGGGTATATCAGTGTGTTACAGTGAGGGGTGTGGTATATATCAGGGTGTTACAGTGAGGGGTGTGGGATATATCAGGGTGTTACAGTGAGGGGTGTGGGATATATCAGGGTGTTACAGTGAGGGGTGTGGGGTATATCAGTGTGTTACAGTGAGGGGTGTGGGGTATCAGTGTGTTACAGTGAGGGGTGTGGGGTATATCAGGGTGTTACAATGAGGGGTGTGGGGTATATCAGGTTGTTACAGTGAGGGGTGTGGGATATATCAGTGTGTTACAGTGAGGGGTGTGGGATATATCAGGGTGTTACAGTGAGGGGTGTGGGATATATCAGTGTGTTACAGTGAGTGGTGTGGGGTGCATCAGTTTGTTACAGTGAGGGGTGTGGGGTATATCAGTGTCTTACAGTGAGGGGTGTGGGATATATCAGTGTGTAACAGTGAGGGGTGTGGGGTATATCAGTGTGTTACAGTGAGGGGTGTGGGGTATATCAGTGTGTTACAGTGAGGGGTGTGGGATATATCAGTGTGTAACAGTGAGGGGTGTGGGGTATATCAGTGTGTTACAGTGAGGGGTGTGGGGTATATCAGTGTGTTACAGTGAGGGGTGTGGGGGATATCAGTGTGTTACAGCGAGGGGTGTGGCGTATATCAGGGTGTTACAGTGAGTGGTGTGGGGTATATCCGTGTGTTACATTGAGGGGTGTGGGGTATATCAGGGTGTTACAGTGAGGGGTGCGGGGTGTATCAGGATGTTACAGTGAGGGGTGTGGGGTGCATCAGTTTGTTACAGTGAGGGGTGTGGGGTATATCAGTGTGTTACAGTGAGGGGTGTGGGATATATCAGTGTGTAACAGTGAGGTGTGTGGGGTATATCAGTGTGTTACAGTGAGGGGTGTGGGGTATATCAGTGTGTTACAGTGAGGGGTGTGGGGTATATCAGTGTGTAACAGTGAGGGGTGTGGGGTATATCAGTGTGTTACAGTGAGGGGTGTGGGGGATATCAGTGTGTTACAGTGAGGGGTCTGGGGGATATCAGGGTGTTACAGTGAGGGGTGTGGGGTTATATCAGTATGTTACAGTGAGGGGTGTGGGTTATATCAGTATGTTACAGTGAGGGGTGTGGGGTATATCAGTGTGGTACAGTGAGGGGTGTGGGGTATATCAGGGTGTTACAGTGAGGGGTGCGGGGTGTATCAGGATGTTACAGTGAGGGGTGTGGGGTGCATCAGTTTGTTACAGTGAGGGGTGTGGGGTATATCAGTGTGTTACAGTGAGGGGTGTGGGATATATCAGTGTGTAACAGTGAGGTGTGTGGGGTATATCAGTGTGTTACAGTGAGGGGTGTGGGGTATATCAGTGTGTTACAGTGAGGGGTGTGGGGTATATCAGTGTGTAACAGTGAGGGGTGTGGGGTATATCAGTGTGTTACAGTGAGGGGTGTGGGGGATATCAGTGTGTTACAGTGAGGGGTCTGGGGGATATCAGGGTGTTACAGTGAGGGGTGTGGGGTTATATCAGTATGTTACAGTGAGGGGTGTGGGTTATATCAGTATGTTACAGTGAGGGGTGTGGGGTATATCAGTGTGGTACAGTGAGGGGTGTGGGGTATATCAGTGTGTTACAGTGAGGGGTGTGGGAACTATCAGTGTGTTGCAGTGAGGGGTGTGGGATATATCAGTGTGTTACAGTGAGGGGTGTGGGGTATATCAGTGTGTTACAGTGTGGGGTATGGGATATATCAGGGTGTTACATTGAGGGGTGTGGGATATATCAATGTGTTACAGTGAGGGGTGTGGGAATTATCAGTGTGTTACAGTGAGGGGTGTGGGATATATCAGTCTGTTACAGTGAGGGGTGTGGGGTATATCTGGGTGTTACAGTGAGGGGTGTGGGGTATATCAGTGTGTTACAGCGATGGGTGTGGGGTATATTAGGTGTTACAGTGAGGGGTGTGGGGTATATCAGGGTGTTACAGTGAGGGGTGTGGGGTATATCAGTGTATTACAGTGAGGGGTGTGGGGTATATCAGGGTGTTACAGTGAGGGGTGTGGGGTATATCAGTGTGTTACAGTGAGGGGAGTGGATTATATCAGTGTGTTACAGTGAGGGGTGTGGGGTATATCAGTGTGTTACAGTGAGGGGTGTGGGATCTATCAGTGTGTTACAGTGAGGGGTGTGGGGTATATCAGTGTGTTACAGTGAGGGGTGTGGGGTATATCAGGGTGTTACAGTGTGGGATGTGGGATATATCAGTGTGTTACATTGAGGGGTGTGTGGTATATCAGTGTGTTACAGTGAGGGGTGTGGGGTATATCAGTGTGTTACAGTGAGGGGTGTGGGGTATGTCAGTGTGTTACAGTGAGGGGTGTGGGATATATCAGTGTGTTACAGTGAGAGATGTGGGGTATATCAGTGTGTTACAGTGAGGGGTGTTGGGTATATCAGTGTGTTACAGTGAGGGGTGTGGGAACTATCAGTTTGTTGCAGTGAGGGGTGTGGGATATATCAGTGTGTTACAGGGAGGGGTGTGGGAACTATCAGGTTGTTACAGTGAGGGATGTGGGATATATCAGGGTGTTATAGTGAGGGGTGTGGGGTATATCAGTGTGTTACAGTGAGGGGTGTGGTATATATCAGGGTGTTACAGTGAGGGGTGTGGGATATATCAGGGTGTTACAGTGAGGGGTGTGGGATATATCAGGGTGTTACAGTGAGGGATGTGGGGTGTATCAGGGTGTTACAGTGAGGGGTGTGGGGTATATCAGTGCGTCACAGTGAGGGGTGTGGGGCGTATCAGTGTGTTACAGTGAGGGGTGTGGGGTATATCAGTGTGTTACAGTGAGGGGTGTGGGGTATATCAGGGTGTTACAGTGAGGGGTGTGGGGTATATCAGTGTGTAACAGTGAGGGGTGTGGGGTATATCAGGGTGTTACAGTGAGGGGTGTGGGATATATCAGGGTATTACAGTGAGGGGTGTGGGATATATCAGGGTGTTACAGTGAGGGGTGTGGGGTATATCAGTGTGTTACAGTGAGGGGTGTGGGGTATCAGTGTGTTACAGTGAGGGGTGTGGGGTATATCAGGGTGTTACAGTGAGGGATGTGGGGTATATCAGGGTGTTACAGTGAGGGGTGTGGGATATATCAGTGTGTTACAGTGAGGGGTGTGGGATATATCAGGGTGTTACAGTGAGGGGTATGGGGTATATCAGTATGTTACAGTGAGGGGTGTGGGGTATATCAGTGTGTTACAGTGAGGGGTGTGGGATATATCAGGGTGTTACCGTGAGGGGTGTGGGGTGTATCAGTGTGTTACAGTGAGGGGTGTGGGATATATCAGTGTGTTACAGTGAGGGGTGTGCGGTATATCAGGGTGTTACAGTGAGGGGTGTGGGGAATATCAGTGTGTTACACTGAGGTGTGTGAAGTATATCAGAGTGTTACAGTGAGGGGTGTGGGGTATATCATTGTGTTACAGTGAGGGGTGTGGGGTATATCAGTGTGTTACAGTGAGGGGTGTGGGGTATATCAGGGTGTTACAGTGAGGGCTGTGGGATATATGTGTTTTACAGTGAGGGGTGTGGGGTATATCAGTGTGTTACATTGAGGGGTGTGGGGTATATCAGGGTGTTACAGTGAGGGGTGTGGGATATATCAGTGTGTTACAGTGAGGAGTGTGGTGTATATCAGTGTGTTACAGTGAGGGGTGTGGGTTATATCAGGGTGTTACAGTGAGGGGTGGGGGTATATCAGGGTGTTACAGTGAGGGGTGTGGGGTGTATCAGTGTGTTACAGTGAGGAGTGCGGGGTATATCAGGGTGTTATAGTGAGGGGTGTGGGGTATATCAGGGTGTTACAGTGAGGGGTGTGAGATATATCAGTGTTGTACAGTGAGGGGTGTGGGGTATATCTGTGTGTTACACTGAGTGGTGTGGTGTATATCACTGTGTTACAGTGAGGGGTGTGGGGTATAACATTGTGTTACAGTGAGGGGTGTGGGGTATGTCAGTGTATTATTGTGAGGGGTGTGGGGTATATCCGTGTGTTACAGTGAGGGGTGTGGGATATATCAGGGTGTTACAGTGAGGGGTTTGGGGTATATTAGTGTGTTACAGTGAGGGGTGTGGGATATATCAGTGTGTTAGTGAGGGTGTGGGGTATCAGTGTGTTACAGTGAGGGGTGTGGGGTATATCAGTATGTTACAGTGAGGGGTGTGGGGTGTATCAGGGTGTTACAGTGAGGGGTGTGGGATTATCAGTGTGTTACAGTGAGGGGTGTCGGGTATATCAGTGTGTTACAGTGAGGGGTGTGGGATATATCAGTGTGTTACAGTGAGGTGTGTGGGGTATATCCGTGTGTTACAGTGAGGGGTGTGGGATATATCAGGGTGTTACAGTGAGGTGTGTGGGGTATTTTAGTGTGTTACAGTGAGGGGTGTGGGATATATCAGTGTGTTACAGTGAGGGGTGTGGGGTATAACATTGTGTTACAGTGAGGGGTGTGGGGTATATCAGTGTGTTGCAGTGAGGGGTGTGTAGGGTTTAGCAGGGTGTTACAGTGAGGGGTGTGGGGTATATCAGTGTGTTACAGTGAGGGGTGTGGGGTATATCAGTGTGTTACCGTGAGTGGTGTGGGATATATCAGTGTGTTACAGTGAGGGGTGTGGGATATATCAGTGTGTTACAGTGAGGGGTGTGGTGTATATCACTGTGTTACAGTGAGGGGTGTGGGGTATATCACTGTGTTACAGTGAGGGGTGTGGGGTATATCAGTGTGTTACAGTGAGGAGTGTGGAGTATATCAGGGTGTTATAGTGAGGGGTGTGGGGTATATCAGGGTGTTACAGTGAGGGGTGTGAGATATATCAGTGTGTTACAGTGAGGGGTGTGGGGTATATCTGTGTGTTACACTGAGTGGTGTGGCGTATATCAGTGTGTTACAGTGAGGGGTGTGGGGTATATCAGTGTGTTACAGTGAGGGGTGTGGGGTATATCAGTGTGTAACAGTGAGGGGTGTGGGGTATATCAGTGTGTTACAGTGAGGGGTGTGGGGGATATCAGTGTGTTACAGTGAGGGGTCTGGGGGATATCAGGGTGTTACAGTGAGGGGTGTGGGGTTATATCAGTATGTTACAGTGAGGGGTGCGGGGTGTATCAGGGTGTTGCAGTGAGGGGTGTGGGGTATATCAGGGTGTTACAGTGAGGGGTGTGGGTTATATCAGTATGTTACAGTGAGGGGTGTGGGGTATATCAGTGTGGTACAGTGAGGGGTGTGGGGTATATCAGTGTGTTACAGTGAGGGGTGTGGGAACTATCAGTGTGTTGCAGTGAGGGGTGTGGGATATATCAGGGTGTTACATTGAGGGGTGTGGGATATATCAATGTGTTACAGTGAGGGGTGTGGGAATTATCAGTGTGTTACAGTGAGGGGTGTGGGATATATCAGTCTGTTACAGTGAGGGGTGTGGGGTATATCTGGGTGTTACAGTGAGGGGTGTGGGGTATATCAGTGTGTTACAGCGATGGGTGTGGGGTATATTAGGTGTTACAGTGAGGGGTGTGGGGTATATCAGGGTGTTACAGTGAGGGGTGTGGGGTATATCAGTGTATTACAGTGAGGGGTGTGGGGTATATCAGGGTGTTACAGTGAGGGGTGTGGGGTATATCAGTGTGTTACAGTGAGGGGAGTGGATTATATCAGTGTGTTACAGTGAGGGGTGTGGGGTATATCAGTGTGTTACAGTGAGGGGTGTGGGATCTATCAGTGTGTTACAGTGAGGGGTGTGGGGTATATCAGTGTGTTACAGTGAGGGGTGTGGGGTATATCAGGGTGTTACAGTGTGGGATGTGGGATATATCAGTGTGTTACATTGAGGGGTGTGTGGTATATCAGTGTGTTACAGTGAGGGGTGTGGGGTATATCAGTGTGTTACAGTGAGGGGTGTGGGGTATGTCAGTGTGTTACAGTGAGGGGTGTGGGATATATCAGTGTGTTACAGTGAGAGATGTGGGGTATATCAGTGTGTTACAGTGAGGGGTGTGGGGTATATCAGTGTGTTACAGTGAGGGGTGTTGGGTATATCAGTGTGTTACAGTGAGGGGTGTGGGAACTATCAGTTTGTTGCAGTGAGGGGTGTGGGATATATCAGTGTGTTACAGGGAGGGGTGTGGGAACTATCAGGTTGTTACAGTGAGGGATGTGGGATATATCAGGGTGTTATAGTGAGGGGTGTGGGGTATATCAGTGTGTTACAGTGAGGGGTGTGGTATATATCAGGGTGTTACAGTGAGGGGTGTGGGATATATCAGGGTGTTACAGTGAGGGGTGTGGGATATATCAGGGTGTTACAGTGAGGGATGTGGGGTGTATCAGGGTGTTACAGTGAGGGGTGTGGGGTATATCAGTGCGTCACAGTGAGGGGTGTGGGGCGTATCAGTGTGTTACAGTGAGGGGTGTGGGGTATATCAGTGTGTTACAGTGAGGGGTGTGGGGTATATCAGGGTGTTACAGTGAGGGGTGTGGGGTATATCAGTGTGTAACAGTGAGGGGTGTGGGGTATATCAGGGTGTTACAGTGAGGGGTGTGGGATATATCAGGGTATTACAGTGAGGGGTGTGGGATATATCAGGGTGTTACAGTGAGGGGTGTGGGGTATATCAGTGTGTTACAGTGAGGGGTGTGGGGTATCAGTGTGTTACAGTGAGGGGTGTGGGGTATATCAGGGTGTTACAGTGAGGGATGTGGGGTATATCAGGGTGTTACAGTGAGGGGTGTGGGATATATCAGTGTGTTACAGTGAGGGGTGTGGGATATATCAGGGTGTTACAGTGAGGGGTATGGGGTATATCAGTATGTTACAGTGAGGGGTGTGGGGTATATCAGTGTGTTACAGTGAGGGGTGTGGGATATATCAGGGTGTTACCGTGAGGGGTGTGGGGTGTATCAGTGTGTTACAGTGAGGGGTGTGGGATATATCAGTGTGTTACAGTGAGGGGTGTGGGGTATATCAGGTGTTACAGTGAGGGGTGTGGGGTATATCAGGGTGTTACAGTGAGGGGTGTGCGGTATATCAGGGTGTTACAGTGAGGGGTGTGGGGAATATCAGTGTGTTACACTGAGGTGTGTGAAGTATATCAGAGTGTTACAGTGAGGGGTGTGGGGTATATCATTGTGTTACAGTGAGGGGCGTGGGGTATATCAGTGTGTTACAGTGAGGGGTGTGGGGTATATCAGGGTGTTACAGTGAGGGCTGTGGGATATATGTGTTTTACAGTGAGGGGTGTGGGGTATATCAGTGTGTTACATTGAGGGGTGTGGGGTATATCAGGGTGTTACAGTGAGGGGTGTGGGATATATCAGTGTGTTACAGTGAGGAGTGTGGTGTATATCAGTGTGTTACAGTGAGGGGTGTGGGTTATATCAGGGTGTTACAGTGAGGGGTGTGGGGTATATCAGGGTGTTACAGTGAGGGGTGTGGGGTGTATCAGTGTGTTACAGTGAGGAGTGTGGAGTATATCAGGGTGTTATAGTGAGGGGTGTGGGGTATATCAGGGTGTTACAGTGAGGGGTGTGAGATATATCAGTGTTGTACAGTGAGGGGTGTGGGGTATATCTGTGTGTTACACTGAGTGGTGTGGTGTATATCACTGTGTTACAGTGAGGGGTGTGGGGTATAACATTGTGTTACAGTGAGGGGTGTGGGGTATGTCAGTGTATTATTGTGAGGGGTGTGGGGTATATCCGTGTGTTACAGTGAGGGGTGTGGGATATATCAGGGTGTTACAGTGAGGGGTTTGGGGTATATTAGTGTGTTACAGTGAGGGGTGTGGGATATATCAGTGTGTTAGTGAGGGTGTGGGGTATCAGTGTGTTACAGTGAGGGGTGTGGGGTATATCAGTATGTTACAGTGAGGGGTGTGGGGTGTATCAGGGTGTTACAGTGAGGGGTGTGGGATTATCAGTGTGTTACAGTGAGGGGTGTGGGGTATATCAGTGTGTTACAGTGAGGGGTGTGGGGTATATCAGTGTGTTACAGTGAGGGGTGTGGGATATATCAGTGTGTTACAGTGAGGTGTGTGGGGTATATCCGTGTGTTACAGTGAGGGGTGTGGGATATATCAGGGTGTTACAGTGAGGTGTGTGGGGTATTTTAGTGTGTTACAGTGAGGGGTGTGGGATATATCAGTGTGTTACAGTGAGGGGTGTGGGGTATAACATTGTGTTACAGTGAGGGGTGTGGGGTATATCAGTGTGTTGCAGTGAGGGGTGTGTAGGGTTTAGCAGGGTGTTACAGTGAGGGGTGTGGGGTATATCAGTGTGTTACAGTGAGGGGTGTGGGGTATATCAGTGTGTTACCGTGAGTGGTGTGGGATATATCAGTGTGTTACAGTGAGGGGTGTGGGATATATCAGTGTGTTACAGTGAGGGGTGTGGTGTATATCACTGTGTTACAGTGAGGGGTGTGGGGTATATCACTGTGTTACAGTGAGGGGTGTGGGGTATATCAGTGTGTTACAGTGAGGAGTGTGGAGTATATCAGGGTGTTATAGTGAGGGGTGTGGGGTATATCAGGGTGTTACAGTGAGGGGTGTGAGATATATCAGTGTGTTACAGTGAGGGGTGTGGGGTATATCTGTGTGTTACACTGAGTGGTGTGGCGTATATCAGTGTGTTACAGTGAGGGGTTGGGGTATATCAGTGTGTTACCGTGAGGGGTGTGTGGTATATCAGTGTGTTACAGTGAGGGGTGTGGGATGTATCAGTGTGTAACAGTGAGGGGTGTGGGGTATATCAGTGTGTTACAGTGAGGGGTGTGGGGGATATCAGTGTGTTAGTGTGGGTGTGGGGTATCAGTGTGTTACAGTGAGGGGTGTGGGGTATATCAGTATGTTGCAGTGAGGGGTGTGGGGTGTATCAGGGTGTTACAGTGAGGGGTGTGGGATATCAGTGTGTTACAGTGAGGGGTGTGGGGTATATCAGTGTGTTACAGTGAGGGGTGTGGGATATATCAGTGTGTTACAGTGAGGGGTGTGGGGTATATCAGTGTGTTACAGTGAGGGGTGTGGGATATATCAGTGTGTTACAGTGAGGTGTGTGGGGTATATCCGTGTGTTACAGTGAGGCGTGTGGGATATATCAGTGTGTTAGTGAGGGTGTGGGGTATCAGTGTGTTACAGTGAGGGGTGTGGGGTATATCAGTATGTTACAGTGAGGGGTGTGGGGTGTATCAGGGTGTTACAGTGAGGGGTGTCGGGTATATCAGTGTGTTACAGTGAGGGGTGTGGGGTATATCAGGGTGTTACAGTGAGGGGTGTGGGATGTATCAGTGTGTTACAGTGAGGGGTGTGGGGTATATCAGGGTGTTACAGTGAGGGGTGTGGTGTATATCAGGGTGTTACACTGAGGGGTGTGGTGTATATCCGTGTGTTACAGTGAAGGGTGTGGGGTGTATCAGGGTGTTACAGTGAGGGGTGTGGGGTATATCAGGCTGTTACAGTGAGGGGTGTGGGGTGTATCAGTGCGTTACAGTGAGTGGTGTGGGGTATATTAGTGTGTTACAGAGAGGGGTGTGGGATATATCAGGGTGTTACCGTGAGGGGTGTCGGGTGTATCAGTGTGTTACAGTGAGGGGTGTGGGGTATATCTGTATGTTACAGTGAGGGGTGTGGGATATATCAGTGTGTTACAGTGAGGGGTGTGGGGTATATCAGGGTGTTACAGTGAGGGGTGTGGGGTATATCAGTGTGTTACAGTGAGGGGTGTGGGGTATATCAGGGTGTTACAGTGTGGGGTGTGGGGTATATCAGGGTGTTACAGTGAGGGGTGTGGGGTATATCAGTATGTTACAGTGAGGGGTGTGGGATGTATCAGTGTGTTACAGTGAGGGGTGTGGGGTATATCAGGGTGTTACATTGAGGGGTGTGTGGTATGTCAGTGTGTTACAGTGAGGGGTGTGGGGTATATCAGTGTGTTACAGTGAGGGGTGTGGGGTATGTCAGTGTTTTACAGTGAGGGGTGTGGGATATATCAGTGTGTTACAGTGAGAGGTGTGGGGTATATCAGTGTGTTACAGTGAGGGGTGTGGGGTATATCAGTGTGTTACAGTGAGGGGTGTGGGAACTATCAGTTTGTTGCAGTGAGGGGTGTGGGATATATCAGGGTGTTACAGTGAGGGATGTGGGATATATCAGGGTGTTATAGTGAGGGGTGTGGGGTATATCAGTGTGTTACAGTGAGGGGTGTGGTATATATCAGGGTGTTACAGTGCGGGGTGTGGGATATATCAGGGTGTTACAGTGAGGGGTGTGGGATATATCAGGGTGTTACAGTGAGGGATGTGGGGTGTATCAGGGTGTTACAGTGAGGGATGTGCGATATATCAGTGTATTGCAGTGAGGGGTGTGGGGTATATCAGAGCGTCACAGTGAGGGGTGTGGGGCGTATCAGTGTGTTACAGTGAGGGGTGTGGGGTATATCAGTGTGTTACAGTGAGGGGTGTGGGGTATATCAGGGTGTTACAGTGAGGGGTGTGGGGTATATCTGTGTGTAACAGTGAGGGGTGTGGGGTATATCAGGGTGTTACAGTGAGGGGTGTGGGATATATCAGGGTATTACAGTGAGGGGTGTGGGATATATCAGGGTGTTACAGTGAGGGGTGTGGGGTATATCAGTGTGTTACAGTGAGGGGTGTGGGGTATCAGTGTGTTACAGTGAGGGGTGTGGGGTATATCAGGGTGTTACAGTGAGTGGTGTGGGGTATATCAGGGTGTTACAGTGAGGGGTGGGATATATCAGTGTGTTACAGTGAGGGGTGTGGGATATATCAGGGTGTTACAGTGAGGGGTGTGGGGTATATCAGTGTGTTACAGTGAGGGGTGTGGGGTATATCAGGGTGTTACAGTGAGGGATGTGGGGTATATCAATGTGTTACAGTGAGGGGTGTGGGATATATCAGTGTGTTACAGTGAGGGGTGTGGGGTGCATCAGTTTGTTACAGTGAGGGGTGTGGGGTGCATCAGTTTGTTACAGTGAGGGGTGTGGGGTATATCAGTGTGTTACAGTGAGGGGTGTGGGATATATCAGTGTGTAACAGTGAGGCGTGTGGGGTATATCAGTGTGTTACAGTGAGGGGTGTGGGGTATATCAGTGTGTTACAGTGAGGGGTGTGGGATATATCAGTGTGTAACAGTGAGGGGTGTGGGGTATATCAGTGTGTTACAGTGAGGGGTGTGGGGTATATCAGGGTGTTACAGTGAGGGATGTGGGGTATATCAATGTGTTACAGTGAGGGGTGTGGGATATATCAGTGTGTTACAGTGAGGGGTGTGGGGTGCATCAGTTTGTTACAGTGAGGGGTGTGGGGTGCATCAGTTTGTTACAGTGAGGGGTGTGGGGTATATCAGTGTGTTACAGTGAGGGGTGTGGCGTATATCAGGGTGTTACAGTGAGGTGTGTCGGGTATATCAGTGTGTTACAGTGAGGGGTGTGGGGTATATCAGGGTGTTACAGTGAGGGGTGCGTGGTGTATCAGGGTGTTACAGTGAGGGGTGTGGGGTGCATCAGTTTGTTACAGTGAGGGGTGTGGGGTATATCAGTGTGTTACAGTGAGGGGTGTGGGATATATCAGTGTGTAACAGTGAGGTGTGTGGGGTATATCAGTGTGTTACAGTGAGGGGTGTGGGGTATATCAGTGTGTTACAGTGAGGGGTGTGGGATATATCAGTGTGTAACAGTGAGGGGTGTGGGGTATATCAGTGTGTTACAGTGAGGGGTGTGGGGGATATCAGTGTGTTACAGTGAGGGGTGTGGCGTATATCAGGGTGTTACAGTGAGTGGTGTGGGGTATATCCGTGTGTTACAGTGAGGGGTCTGGGGGATATCAGGGTGTTACAGTGAGGGGTGTGGGTTATATCAGTATGTTACAGTGAGGGGTGCTGGGTGTATCAGGGTGTTACAGTGAGGGGTGTGGGGTATATCAGGGTGTTACAGTGAGGGATGTGGGTTATATCAGTATGTTACAGTGAGGGGTGTTGGGTATATCAGTGTGGTACAGTGAGGGGTGTGGGGTATATCAGTGTGTTACAGTGAGGGGTGTGGGAACTATCAGTGTGTTGCAGTGAGGGGTGTGGGATATATCAGTGTGTTACAGTGAGGGGTGTGGGGTATATCAGGGTGTTACAGTGAGGGGTGTGGGGTATATCAGTGTGTTACAGTGTGGGGTGTGGGATATATCAGGGTGTTACAGTGAGGGATGTGGGATATATCAGGGTGTTACAGTGAGGGATGTGGGATATATCAGTGTGTTACAGTGTGGGGTGTGGGGTATATCAGGGTGTTACAGTGAGGGGTGTGGGGTATATCAGTGTGTTCCAGTGAGGGGTGTGGGATATATCAGTGTGTTACTGTGAGGGGTGTGGGGTGTATCAGTGTGTTACCGTGAGGGGTGTGGGGTGTATCAGTGTGTTACCGTGAGGGGTGTGGGGTATATCAGTGTGTTACAGTGAGGGGTGTGGGGTATATCAGGGTGTTACAGTGAGGGGTGTGGGGTATATCAGGGTGTTACAGTGAGGGGTGTGGGTTGTATCAGTGTGTTACAGTGAGGGGTGTGGGGTATATCAGGGTGTTACAGTGAGGGGTGTGGGGTATATCAGTGTGTTACAGTGAGGGGTGTGGGGTATATCAGGGTGTTACAGTGAGGGGTGTGGGGTATATCAGTGTGTTACAGTGAGGGGTGTGGGGTATATCAGGGTGTTACAGTGAGGGGTGTGGGGTATATCAGTGTGTTACAGTGAGGGGTGTGAGGTATATCAGGGTGTTCCAGTGAGGGGTGTGGGTATATCAGGGTGTTACAGTGAGGGGTGTGGCGTATATCAGTGTGTTACAGTGAGGGGTGTGGGGTATATCAGTGTGTTACAGTGAGGGGTGTGGTATATATCAGGGTGTTACAGTGAGGGGTGTGGGGTATATCAGTGTGTTACAGTGAGGGGGTGTGGGGTATATCAGGGTGTTACAGTGAGGGGGGTGTGGGGTATATCAGTGTGTTACAGTGAGGGGTGTGGGGTGTATCAGGGTGTTACAGTGCGGGTGTGTGGGGTATATCAGGGTGTTACAGTGAGGGGTGTGGGGTATATCAGGGTGTTACAGTGAGGGGTGTGGGATATATCAGGGTGTTACAGTGAGGGGTGTGGGATATATCAGTGTGTTACAGTGAGGGGTGTGGGGTATATCAGGGTGTTACAGTGAGGGGGTGTGTGGTATATCAGGGTGTTACAGTGAGGGGTGTGGGGTATATCAGTGTGTTACAGTGTGGGGTGTGGGGTATATCAGTGTGTTACAGTGTGGGGTGTGGGGTATATCAGGGTGTTACAGTGAGGGGTGTGGGGTATATCTGGGTGTTACAGTGAGGGGTGTGGGGTATATTGTGAGTAAGTGTGTTTTTCTCTGTAGTACAGTGTGTCCGTCTGTAACTGTGTGTTTGTCCGAGTGAATGTTTGTGTGTGAGCGTGCATGTGTGTGAGATTGAAAGACAGAATTTGCGTGTTTGTAAGTGTGAATGACAGAGTGTGT
Source organism: Hemiscyllium ocellatum (assembly GCF_020745735.1). NCBI lineage: Eukaryota > Metazoa > Chordata > Chondrichthyes > Orectolobiformes > Hemiscylliidae > Hemiscyllium > Hemiscyllium ocellatum. The sequence continues at coordinate 9,709 of NW_026869270.1, read as the reverse complement.
GTGTGATTGTGAGAGAGAAAGTGTGAGAGTGTGAGTGTGAGTGTGTGCGTGTGTGTCTGAGGGAGAGACAGTGCGTGGCAGGGGCTGTGTGAGAGATAAATACTGTGTGTGCAATAGAGAGTGTAAGTGAGAGAGTGTGTTTGAGAGAGCGCGTGTATGCGAGAGTGTTTGTGTGTGGAGAGAGTGTGAGTGGAAGAGAGAGATAAAGTGTGTGTATATGAGAGAGGGAGAGCGTGCGTGTGTGTAGGAGAGAGAGAGTGTGTGAGATTCTGAGTGTCTGTGAGAGTGAGAGTTTGTGTGTGAGAGAGAGGTAATGTGTGTGTGACTGTGTGAGCGTGGATGTGAGCGTGTGTGTGTGGGGGTGAGCGTGAGAGTGCGAGTGCGTGTGTATGTCCGTGTGAGAGTGTGTGTGTGTGAGTTTGAGTGTGAATGTGAGTGTAAGTGTGTGTGTGTGTGAGTGTGAGAGTGTGTGTGTGTGTGTGTGTGTGTGTTAGAGACTGTGTGTGTGAGTGTCTGTCTGTGAGAGTGGGTGTGCCTGTGAGTGTGTGTGTCAGTGTGTGAGTGTCAGTGTGTGTGAGAGTGTGTGTGAGTGCGTGCGTGTGTGTGAGTGTGAGTGCGTGCGTGTGTGTGAGTGTGAGTGCATGTGTGTCTGTGTGTGAGTGCATGTGTGTCTGTGTCTGTGTGTGAGAGAGTGTGTCTGTGTGTGTGAGTGTGTGTGGGTCTGTGTGAGAGTGTGTGCGTGTGTGTGTGAGTGTGTGCATCTGTGTGAGGGTGCGTGTGAGTGTCTGTGTGAGAGAGTGTGTGTGTGTGAGTGTGTGCGCGTCTGTGTAAGAGTGCGTGTGAGTGTCTGTGTGAGAGAGTGTGTGGGGGTTTGTGTGTGTGTGAGAGAGTGTGAGAGTATGTGTGAGTGCGTGTGTGTGTCTGTGTGAGTGTGTGTCTGTGTGACAGTGTGTGTGAGAGAGTGTGTGAGAGAGAGAGAGTGTGTGAGAGTGTGTGTCTGCGAGTGTGAATGGTTTTTACAAAAGGACAGCCAGTTTCTCGTCACCCCTACTACTTGGAACACCTCAAGAAAAGTCCCTGAGTCTGCCTGACGTCAGTCTATAAACCATGAGGCAGCCCTTTCATGATATTTTAGACACTTCCCCCTCAGATACTCACTCCAACTGCACACACAGTGAGAGAGAGAGACCTTAGTTTGTGAATGAGTCACCAGTTTAGCACTCAGACAGACGCAGCGTGTGTGTGTTTGTTGAAGAGACGGCGAGAGAGAGAACGAGACAGAGAGAGAGACCGAGAGCAAGTGAGGGACAAGCTGACAGAGAGAGTTAGTGTCGGGGGGAGAGAGAGAGTGTTTGTGAGAGGGAGGGGCAGAGAGAGAGAGAGGCAGAGAGAGGGAGAGAGGGACAGAGAGAGAGAGAGGGGCTGACACAGAGAGAGAAAGAGTGTGAGAGAGAGAGAGAGAGAGGGCAGACAGAGACAGAGAGAGAGAGAGAGACAGAGAGAGGGAGAGAGAGGCAGAGAGGGACAGAGAGAGGCAGAGAGAGAGAGGGACAGGCACAGAGAGAGAAAGAGTGTGAGAGAGAGAGAGAAAGGGCAGACAGAGACAGAGAGAGGGCAGACAGAGACAGAGAGAGAGACAGACAGACAGAGAGAGACAGACAGACAGAGAGAGGGAGAGAGAGAGACAGAGAGAGAGAGACAGACAGGCAGAGAGAGGCAGAGAGAGAGAGAGGGGCAGACACAGAGAGAGAGAGAGGGGCAGACACAGAGAGAAAGAGTGTGTGAGAGAGAGAGAGAGACAGAGAGAGGGAGAGAGAGAGACAGAGAGAGAGAGAGACAGACATATATTCAGAGAGAGAGAGAGACAGAAACAGAGAGCAAAAGACACTAAATACTGAGAGACAGAAGATAGACCGGGGGAGTTTGGTGAGAGATATAGAGAGACAGAGAGAGGTCGAGATCGAGATAGAGAGAGAGATAGAGCGATTGAAAGACTGAGAGCGAAAGAGGGAGGAAGTGAGGGAGTTGGATATTGAGGTTAGACAAGATAGACAGACTGAGACGGTGAAGGGAGGGAGAGATGGAGAGGGGACACTGAGGGTGAGGTCAGAGAGAGAAAACAGAGAGAGGGGAACAAGACACCGAGAGAGAGAGAGAGAGAGAGAGAGAGTGTGTGAGAGAGAGACAGAGGCAGTGGGACCTGCACTTTGGACAGAGAGGGTGGGTGAGAGAGAGAGAGAGAGAGATTTCAGTCCCCCCACCCCAGTGAGGAGGTGGGAGAGTGAGTGAGTGAGTGAGCGAGGACAGACGGACGGAGGGAGGGAGGGAGGGAGGGAGAGCAGAGCGATGAGGAATGGTCTGTTCGTTGTCCTGGTGTTTGGGCTGATCCTCTCACTGTCAGCAGCACTGCCACGGAGGGTCATGAGAGGGACTGCCTTTGGTAAGTACACACTCCTCACCCATCCCGACTCCCCAACCCCCCCGCGAGCCCACCTTCTCACACCCCCTCCCTCTCTCTCCCCCCACCCCCTCTCTCTCTCCCCCCCCCCACCATCCCTCTCTCTCTACCCCCTCCCATCCCTCTCTCCCCTCTCTCTCTCTCCCCTCTCTCTCTCCTCTCTCTCTCCCCCTCGCTCTCTCTGTCCCCCCGTCTCTCTCTCTCTCTCTCTCTCCTTCCCATTCCCCTCCCACTCCCTCCCAATCCCCGTCTCTCTCTCTCTCTCCCTCCCTCCCTCCCTCTCTCCTTCCCATTCCCCTCCCACTCCCTCCCATTCCCCGTCTCTCTCTCTCTCCCTCCCTCCCTCTCTCCTTCCCATTCCCCTCCCACTCCCTCCCAATCCCCGTCTCTCTCTCTCTCACTCAGAGAGCGACAGAGAGAGGGAATGACTGTGAGAGACAGTGAATAACACTCAGAGAGCGACAGAGAGAGGGAATGACTGTGAGAGACAGCGAATAACACTCAGAGAGCGACAGAGAGAGTGTCGCAGAGTGTGTGAGAGACAGTGAATAACACTCAGAGAGCGACAGAGAGAGGGAATGACTGTGAGAGAGAGTGAATAACACTCAGAGAGCGACAGAGAGAGGGAATGACTGTGAGAGACAGTGAATAACACTCAGAGAGCAACAGAGAGAGTGTCACAGAGTGTGTGAGAGACAGTGAATAACACTCAGAGAGCGACAGAGAGAGTGTCGCAGAGTGTGTGAGAGACAGTGAATAACACTCAGAGAGCAACAGAGAGAGGGAATGACTGTGAGAGACAGTGAATAACACTCAGAGAGCGACAGAGAGAGGGAATGACTGTGAGAGACAGTGAATAACACTCAGAGAGCGACAGAGAGAGGGAATGACTGTGAGAGACAGTGAATAACACTCAGAGAGCAACAGAGAGAGGGAATGACTGTGAGAGACAGCGAATAACACTCAGAGAGCGACAGAGAGAGTGTCGCAGAGTGTGTGAGAGACAGTGAATAACACTCAGAGAGCGACAGAGAGAGGGAATGACTGTGAGAGACAGTGAATAACACTCAGAGAGCGACAGAGAGAGAGGGAATGACTGTGAGAGCGAATAACACTCAGAGAGCAACAGAGAGAGTGTCGCAGAGTGTGTGAGAGACAGTGAATAACACTCAGAGAGCGACAGAGAGAGGGAATGACTGTGAGAGACAGTGAATAACACTCAGAGAGCGACAGAGAGAGGGAATGACTGTGAGAGACAGTGAATAACACTCAGAGAGCGACAGAGAGAGGGAATGACTGTGAGAGACAGTGAATAACACTCAGAGAGCGACAGAGAGAGGGAATGACTGTGAGAGACAGTGAATAACACTCAGAGAGCGACAGAGAGAGGGAATGACTGTGAGAGACAGTGAATAACACTCAGAGAGCAACAGAGAGAGTGTCGCAGAGTGTGTGAGAGACAGCGAATAACACTCAGAGAGCGACAGAGAGAGTGTCGCAGAGTGTGTGAGAGACAGTGAATAACACTCAGAGAGCGACAGAGAGAGGGAATGACTGTGAGAGACAGTGAATAACACTCAGAGAGCGACAGAGAGAGAGGGAATGACTGTGAGAGCGAATAACACTCAGAGAGCAACAGAGAGAGTGTCGCAGAGTGTGTGAGAGACAGTGAATAACACTCAGAGAGCGACAGAGAGAGTGTCACAGAGTGTGTGAGAGACAGTGAATAACACTCAGAGAGCGACAGAGAGAGGGAATGACTGTGAGAGAGCGCGAATAACACTCAGAGAGCGACAGAGAGAGGGAATGACTGTGAGAGAGAGCGAATAACACTCAGAGAGCGACAGAGAGAGGGAATGACTGTGAGAGACAGTGAATAACACTCAGAGAGCAACAGAGAGAGTGTCACAGAGTGTGTGAGAGACAGTGAATAACACTCAGAGAGCAACAGAGAGAGTGTCACAGAGTGTGTGAGAGACAGCGAATAACACTCAGAGAGCGACAGAGAGAGTGTCGCAGAGTGTGTGAGAGACAGTGAATAACACTCAGAGAGCGACAGAGAGAGGGAATGACTGTGAGAGACAGTGAATAACACTCAGAGAGCGACAGAGAGAGAGGGAATGACTGTGAGAGCGAATAACACTCAGAGAGCAACAGAGAGAGTGTCGCAGAGTGTGTGAGAGACAGTGAATAACACTCAGAGAGCGACAGAGAGAGGGAATGACTGTGAGAGACAGTGAATAACACTCAGAGAGCGACAGAGAGGGAATGACTGTGAGAGACAGTGAATAACACTCAGAGAGCAACAGAGAGAGTGTCACAGAGTGTGTGAGAGACAGTGAATAACACTCAGAGAGCAACAGAGAGAGTGTCACAGAGTGTGTGAGAGACAGCGAATAACACTCAGAGAGCGACAGAGAGAGTGTCGCAGAGTGTGTGAGAGACAGTGAATAACACTCAGAGAGCGACAGAGAGAGGGAATGATTGTGAGAGAGAGCGAATAACACTCAGAGAGCGACAGAGAGAGTGTCACAGAGTGTGTGAGAGAGAGAGTGTGTTAGAGTGCGTACAATGAGAGAGGATGTGTGTGTCAGTGTGTTGGAGAGAGAGGGTGTGGGAGAGGATGTAGGTGAGAGATGAGGTGGCAGAGAGAGAGAGAGAGAGAGAGAGAGAGAAAATGGAGGGGAATATCAGTGAAACCACTCTGCTTAGTCCTCAGGAGAGAGAGGAGGGAGAGAGAGAGGGTGAGAGAGATTGAAAGAGAGTGTATGAGAGACAGGGAGATTGAGAGAGAGTGAGTGAGAGAGAGATTGTTAAAAAGTGAGAGATGGAGATTGAGGGGGGAAGGTGAGAGAGAGAGGTAGAAGGTGAGAATGTGAAAGAGAGAGAGGGACATTGAGAGAGATAGAGTGAGAGAGAGAGAGAGAGACGGAGGGAGAGCGAGAGAGAGGGAGGGAGAGTGAGAGAGGGAGGGAGTTTGAGAGCGAGCGAGGGAGATTGAGAGAGAGAGAATGAGAGAGAGAGAGATCGAGACAGGGAGAGAGTGAGAGAGAGAGAGAGATTGAGAGAGGGAGAGAGAGAGAGAGCGAGGGAGATTGAGAGAGAGAATGAGAGAGAGAGATCGAGACAGAGAGAGAGTGAGAGAGAGAGAGATTGAGAGAGGGTGAGAGAGAGAGCGAGGGAGATTGAGAGAGAGAATGAGAGAGAGAGATTGAGACAGGGAGAGAGAGAGAGATTGAGAGAGGGAGAGGGAGAGCGAGGGAGATTGAGAGAGAGAATGAGAGAGAGAGAGATTGAGACAGGGAGAGAGTGAGAGAGAGAGAGAGAGTGTGAGAGGCTGCAGTTAAACGCGGTCTGGGGGCTGGGCAGGGGGCAGTAGGCCGCGTTTGGAGCGCGGCTATTTCCTGCGCACCCTCCCCAGGCCTGGAGTGGGGCTGTGGGGACACGGGCAGTTTTGGGGAAGCTGGGGGAGGGAGAGGGGTGGTGGGACGAAACCGTCGGTGGGGGGGAGCTGACGGACAGAGAGGGGGGACACCGCAGATTCCCGGGTAGAGGCCGGGCTCTGGGGCGGGCTGGGTAGGCCGGAGCCCTGATCTCGGGCAGGTCACCGACTCTCCCCACCCCAGCCGGACTGTACACCGGGGGGAAGGGGGGGGTAAGGCCTAGCTGGGGAACAACCCGCGTTGCCCTGCGGTGAATCAAGGCCAGGAGGCTCCCGGAGCAGGAACGGTCAGTGACTCCCAGCACACAGCGAGATTCCTCCAAATCAGAGCAATGGGTCAGGGAACATGGCCGAGGGGAGAGCGAGGGAGGGAGGGAGAGGGAGGGGGAGAGAGAGAATGGGGGGGGAGAAAGAGAGAGAGAGAGAGACTGGGGGGACAGAGAGAGACTGGGGGGCAAGGGAGAGAGAGAGAGAGAGAGACTGTGGGGGGGGAGAGAGAGAGACTGGGGGGGGAGAGAGAGAGAGAGAGAGAGAGAGACTGGGGGAGAGAGAGAGAGAGAGAGACTGGGGGAGAGAGAGAGAGAGACTGGGGGGGGGAGAGAGAGAGAGAGAGAGAGACAGACTGGGGGAGAGAGAGAGAGAGAGAGACGGGGGGAGAGAGACGGTGGGAGAGGGAGAGATGGGAGAGAGAGAGAGAGAGAGACTGGGGAAGAGAGAGAGAGAGAGAGAGAGAGAGACTGGGAAGAGAGAGAGAGAGAGAGAGAGAGAGAGACTGGGGAAGAGAGAGAGAGAGAGAGAGAGAGACTGGGGATGGAGAGAGAGACTGGGGGGAGAGGGAGAGACTGGGGAAAGAAAGAGAGAGAGACTGGGGGGGGGGGAGAGAGAGAGAGAGACGTTGGGGGAGAGGGAGAGACTGGGGGAGAGAGAGAGAGAGAGAGAGACTGGGGGGAGAGAGAGAGACTCGGGGACGGAGGGGGAGGGGGAGGGGGAGGGGGAGGGGGAGCGAGGGAGAGAGGGATGGGCCTCTCAAAGCCCTCCATGTGCCTGTGCTGATCCCAGTGTGACACTGTGTTCACATTCTGGTGAAATGACTCAGAGTTGTCAGGATCAGATGAGAGTGAAAATAGTAATGACACATTCAGCCGGTCCCAGAGAGAGAGGGGGGGGGAAAGGACAGTGTATCTAACACACCCCCGTCCCAGAGAGAGAGGGGGGGAAAGGACAGTGTATCTAACACACCCCAGTCCCAGAGAGAGAGGGGTGTTGGGGGTGGGTTTGGAGTGAGTGTGTCTATTTATACCACTGTGTAAGTTGTCCATTTGCAAATCTTGCCCACAGACTGCGCAGATGACCAGTTCTGGAACGATGATATCAGCAAATGTCTCTCCTGTGCCATCTGTACCAACCAATCGAAGACTCCGGGATGTCAGAAATGTCCCCGAGGTAATCTCCGAATGGGATCCCGCCCTATCTCCCAGAGGGAGGGAGGGACAGGGATTGAGGGCGATGGGGGAGAGCTCCAGAGGGAGGGAGGGACAGGGATTGAGGGCGATGGGGGAGAGCCCCAGAGGGAGGGAGGGACAGGGATTGAGGGCGATGGGGGAGAGCCCCAGAGGGAGGGAGGGACAGGGATTGAGGGCGATGGGGGAGAGCCCCAGAGGGAGGGAGGGAGGGACAGGGATTGAGGGCGATGGGGGGAGAGCCCCAGAGGGAGGGAGGGACAGGGATTGAGGGCGATGGGGGAGAGCCCCAGAGGGAGGGAGGGAGGGACAGGGATTGAGGGCGATGGGGGAGAGCCCCAGAGGGAGGGAGGGACAGGGATTGAGGGCGATTTGGATGTCACACCTTGTATATTTTTCGGCAGAGTGCGGGAAAGGAATGTTCTGGAACTTCGACACAGAGCGATGTGTGTCGTGTCACGTTTGTCAGAAGCAACCGAATACACCGCAGTGTCATGTCTGCAGGAGCCCAGGTATAAACCACCGACAGCTATCTCCCTGAGAGAGAGAGAGCGGGGGGGGGGGGGGGGTCAGTGCTGAGGAAGCAGGTGCTGACGGAGGGTCAATGTAGAGTGAAGGTCAGTGCTGAGGGAGGGTCAGTGCTGAGGGAGGGATGGTGTCGCGGGAGGGACGGTGCCAAGGGAGTGACGGTGCCGAGGGAGTGACGGTGCCGAGGGATCTCCGTGCCGAGGGAGTGACGGTGCCGAGGGATCTCCGTGCCGAGGGAGTGACGGTGCCGAGGGAGTGACGGTGCCGAGGGAGTGACGGTGCCGAGGGATCTCCGTGCCGAGGGAGTGACGGTGCCGAGGGATCTCCGTGCCGAGGGAGTGACGGTGCCGAGGGAGTGACGGTGCCGAGGGAGTGACGGTGCCGAGGGAGTGACTGTGCCGAGGGAGTGACTGTGCCGAGGGAGTGACGGTGCCGAGGGATCTCCGTGCCGAGGGAGTGACGGTGCCGAGGGAGTGACGGTGACGGTGCCGAGGGAGTGACGGTCCCGAGGGAGTGACGGTGCCGAGGGAGTGACGGTCCCGAGGGAGTGACGGTGCCGAGGGATCTCCGTGCCGAGGGAGTGACGGTGCCGAGGGATCTCCGTGCCGAGGGAGTGACGGTGCCGAGGGAGTGACAGTGCCGAGGGAGTGACGGTGCCGAGGGAGTGACGGTGCCGAGGGATCTCCGTGCCGAGGGAGTGACGGTGCCGAGGGAGTGACGGTGCCGAGGGATCTCCGTGCCGAGGGAGTGACGGTGCCGAGGGAGTGACGGTGCCGAGGGAGTGACGGTGCCGAGGGATCTCCGTGCCGAGGGAGTGACGGTGCCGAGGGAGTGACGGTGCCGAGGGAGTGACGGTGCCGAGGGATCTCCGTGCCGAGGGAGTGACGGTGCCGAGGGAGTGACAGTGCCGAGGGAGTGACGGTGCCGAGGGAGTGACGGTGCCGAGGGATCTCCGTGCCAAGGGAGTGACGGTGCCGAGGGAGTGACGGTGCCGAGGGATCTCCGTGCCGAGGGAGTGACGGTGCCGAGGGAGTGACGGTGCCGAGGGAGTGACGGTGCCGAGGGATCTCCGTGCCGAGGGAGTGACGGTGCCGAGGGAGTGACGGTGCCGAGGGAGTGACGGTGCCGAGGGATCTCCGTGCCAAGGGAGTGACGGTGCCGAGGGAGTGACGGTGCCGAGGGATCTCCGTGCCGAGGGAGTGACAGTGCCGAGGGAGTGACGGTGCCGAGGGATCTCCGTGCCAAGGGAGTGACGGTGCCGAGGGAGTGACGGTGCCGAGGGAGTGACAGTGCCGAGGGAGTGACAGTGCCGAGGGAGTGACGGTGCCGAGGGATCTCCGTGCCAAGGGAGTGACGGTGCCGAGGGAGTGACGGTGCCGAGGGAGTGACGGTGCCGAGGGAGTGACAGTGCCGAGGGAGTGACAGTGCCGAGGGAGTGACGGTGCCGAGGGATCTCCGTGCCGAGGGAGTGACGGTGCCGAGGGAGTGACGGTGCCGAGGGAGTGACGGTGCCGAGGGATCTCCGTGCCGAGGGATCTCCGTGCCGAGGGAGTGACGGTGCCGAGGGATCTCCGTGCCGAGGGAGTGACGGTGCCGAGGGAGTGACGGTGCCGAGGGATCTCCGTGCCGAGGGAGTGACGGTGTGTGTTGTCCCTGCAGGTGTGACCCCGACTCTGGGACCTAGCCCGGTGACTGCTGCCCCGGTGTGGATTTGGGTGCTGGTTGCCATGGTGACCCTCACCATCCCGGTCACTGCTGTCTTCGCCTGGTTCAAGACCAGGCCTTCCCACAGCCCCCAGGTCGCAAGTGAGTCTCACCCCC